>NC_056747.1:1226526506-1226624006 GCF_019279795.1 Protopterus annectens | reverse complement strand
TATTGGTGTCTTAGGGGGAGTATATAGTGGCTTCCAAATTACATTAATCTGCTTATATGGTGTGCCAGAGACCTTGTGAACATTAGCCTTGACTTTGCAGAAGTAGATGCTAAACAGAAGCAGGCTCAGCACAGAGCCCTGGGGTACTCTGCCTGTGACCATTCTCTTAGTGGAGGTGGTCTCATTGATCCTGACTTCTTTGGTCCTGTCTGTGAGCCTACCTGCACTTCAGGAGATTATGTAGGGATTTATGCCTAGCTCAGAGAGCTTGTCAGCAGTGCATGAATGGGGTATTCTAGCAAATGGCTTGGCCAGGTCAAGATATGTAGTATGCACTGTTTTAGGCTCATTAGACTGATGGGTCTGTAGTTCCCTGGGTCAGCTGATGGTCTAGCCTTGGGGAGGGAAATGACTGTTACTGTTCTCTGTTCACTTGGAATGTAGACTGTTTTTGAGGCTGTAGTTGGAGTGCGTCATACGGTCCGGAAAAGTTGTTTTAGACTGTTCAGAAGGCAACCTGGGATGTTGCTGGGACCACATAGAGTTTGTGTTCTTGGCTATAGCGAGTGCTGCCAGCACCTGGTCTCTGCTGATAGCTGGGTGAAGTATGTTGGTGGGGATTTTACCCAGAGAAGCTGGGGGGTGGGGGGGGGTGGAGGGTTAGTTATGAGCTGAATTTATCAGTAGGTTTACTGTGTCATTTTCATTGATGACGGTGGTACTATTCACCACCAGTTCAATACACTGCTGTGTGTTACCTTTAAGATTACAGACACAGCTGAAGAAAGCCTTGTGATTGGCCTTTGCCTGCAAGGAAGGCTATTCTGACCTTGTAGTTTGCCTTTGTGGGCTTAATTAAACCTGTTAGTTTTTTGTTTAGTTGTGTAAGAGAGCACTTATCTTTAAGAAAGTTGCTCTTCCTGATTTTGGTCATTATTTTTTTTCTTTTATTGCATACCCTGTTTGGGTGAGGATTGGACTTAGTGGGGTTTGTTTTAAGTTTACTTCTGGTAGGCACGGCAGCCTATATGCAGCCATTCACATGTTTGTATATGGACTCTGAATAATTCTGCATAAGTGACTGTGGTCTTGGGGTTAGGGGAACCTTGAATTTTGACAAAGTGTCACATAACAGGATGTAGTTTGCCTTGAATAGTTCCTAACTGTGACTGGTTTAATTGGGTTTTCCAGGTTGATTTTTACTTCAAAGGAGACATTTTTTTATCTAATCTCACTAGTGAGAATGCAACATGGATGGTGTGGGGTACAACACCCTTCCATGTTGGTGAGTACCAGATCCAGTATGTTTGATCCTCTGGTTGTAGCATGCACAATGTATTCCAGGGTGTTTTTCTGTGAGTATGAGGCAGTGTCAGTATCAGTCTCCGGAGGGGTAGTTAGTCATCCATGAGTAGTGTGTTTGGTTGGATGGTGAGTGCCTCTAGTAGGTTTAGGTAAGAGTCGTGAGGTTCTAGGGGCATAAATGGTGACCTGTAGCTGCCATGATATGGTGAAGGACCTTATCTTTGGTGATTAGCACTTGGATAGCTTCATGGTATAATCCTGTTTAACCAGCATGGAGGTATTTATGCTGCTAATGTGGATTGAGACACCCTCACCATTGGCCTCAGTCTGTGCTGTTATTGGTCCAAATGTATGGAAGGCACTTTAGCCTTGCACTACCGGAGTACTTTCTATGACTTTGACCAAAGTCTTAGTCACAGCACAGATGTCTACATCCTCCAGAGTGCAGAAGGCTTGATGGGTGTAGATTTTTTAGGCATTGAGCAGTAGCACTTTAAGATTGCTTGGAGACTTTTTCACTGTGTTGGTAGTATTTATCTTTTTGGAATTGACTAAAAAGGCTCTAAATGGTGGATAAAGTTTTAATCAATATCAGAAAGCATATGTGGTACAGATATAGCTCATCCTTGGCTAACAAAGCAATGTGGTCTGTTGACCATGTTCTCCCATGCTGACAGACATGGAATCCCTTTGGAGTGACACCAGAAATTTTGCCATTTATTAAAATCAATCACTTTGTTTGTACTGTGGCATCGTCCTTGGTGAAGATAGAATGTTGCTCAGTGCAAGACTTGTTTATGCCTGTGACACATAGGTTCATAGCTAATTACTAGGCTAGCTGCCCCTGTGGGTTATTTTAAGCCTAGCCATTTTTCTCTCCCAAAGATGAGAATTAAACCATGTAGCTTGTATTTCTGAGGCAAACACCTTAACAGTTATACTAACATATTCCAAGAGATCCATTATGTATCTTTTCATATACTCCAGTGAGGTACAGTGGATATAAAAGTGTACACACCCCTGTTAAAATGCCAGGTTTTTGTGATATAAAAAATGAGACCACAATAAATCATTTCAAAACTTTTCCCACCTTTAATGTGACCTACAGCCTGTACAATTCAATTGAAAAACAAACAAATATGTTAGGGGAAAAAATATAAAAAATAAAAAACGTACAATAAGCTGGTTGTATAAGAGTGCACACCCTTAAAATAATACTTTGTTGAAGCACCTTTTGATTTAATTACAACATTCAGTCTTCTTGAGTACACACCTACCATCAATTAGAGACTCTGATTAACCCCAAATAAAGTTCAGCTGTCTTAGTAAGATTTTCCTGACATTTACTCAGTTGCCTGCTCCAACAAAAGCCGTGGCTCGCAGAGAGCTTACAAAGCATCAAAGGGATCTCATTGTTGAAAGGTATCAGTCAGGAGAAGGGTACAAAAAAAATTCCACAGCATTGGGTATACCATGGAACACAGTGAAGACAGTCATCAAAAAGTGGAGAAAATATGGGACAACAGTGATGTTGCAAAGAACTGGACATCCCTCCAAAACTGATGAAAAGACGAGAAGGGAGTCTGCCAAGAGACCTACAGCAACATTGAAGGAGCTGCAGGAATTTCTGGCAAGTACTGGTTGTGTACTACATGTGACAACAATCTCCCATATTCTCCATATGTCTGGACTATGGGGTAGGGTTGCAAGACTGAAGCCTTTTCTTACGCAGGAAAACATCCAGGCCTGGTTAAAATTTGCAAAACAATTTATCAAGTCTCCCAAAAGCATGTGGGAAAATGTGTTATGGTCTGATGAGACCAAGGTTGAACTTTTTGTCCACAATTCCAAAAGGTATGTTTGGCGCAAAAACAACACTTTGCATCACCAAAAGAACACCATCCCAACGGTAAAGCATGGTGGTGGCATTATCATCCTTTGGGGTTGCTTTTCAGTCAAGATGTGCCATGCTGATAGACTCCTACCCAAGAAGACTAAATGCTGTAATTAAATCAAAAGGTGCTTTAACAAAGTATTAGTTTAAGGATGTGCAGACGTATGCAACCAGCTTATTGTACGTTTTCTATTTTTTATATTTTTCCCCCTAACAGATTTGTTTGTTTTTCAATTGAATTATACAGGTTATAGGTCGCATTAAAGGTGAGAAAAGTTTTGAAATTATTTATTATGGTCTTATTTTTGTATATCACAAAAACCTGGCATTTTAACAGGGGTGTGTACACTTTTTATATCCATTGTATGTGTCAGTTCATTTATACCCGCATGGACTATGATAGAATAATATTGGTACGTAGGGCACACTGAATTGAGTGCATGCATGATATTGCAGATCCTGGCTCCAGATAGACAACTGATCATTATTTTCTCCTTGTCTAACCTTGTGAATACGGCATCTGTGTGATGCAAAATGGAGTCCTCAGTGACAGGAGTATTAAGAAAAGTATATGCTTGTCTTTTGGGGTTTGCTGTTGGAAACCATTGGGTATAGGCTTATGTGAGATATTTGGTGGGTGCTTTAGTGATTGGTGAGGAGCAGTGCTGCTGTTAGGTGGCTTTTGGAGGTCTTTCAGATTTGGGAAGATTTTTTTTTTTTTTTTTTTTTTTTTTTTTAAGTACCTCAGCTTAAGTGTGTGTGTGTGATATAGTATTAATATTCTTGACAACCTGTTTTGTAAGTGAGATTTTTAGCTCCAAGGAAGTTGTGTATTTACATCTCTCACATACTATGTTATTTTCTTTAATGATTAACTGGTTGTCTGAATGGGTGGCCGTGGTGGTGCAGCGATTATCGCTGCCACCTCACAGCAAGAGGTTCTCCGGTTCGATCCTCTGCTGGGTTGCCTTCTGTGTGGAGTCTGCATGTCCTCCCTGTGGTCACGTGGGTTTCCTCCGGGTGCTCTGGTTTCCTCCCACATCCCAAAGACATGCTGTAGGTTGATACTGTAAATTGGCCCTAGACATGAGTGAGTGAGTGTGTGCGTGTGTGCCTTCTGTGGAAGGTTGGGCGCCGGGCTGGCAACTCGACACTGTAAAATCCCACTGCCAATCATGAGTGGACAGGTGATCTGCTGTGGCGACCCCTAACCGAGAACAGCCGAAAGAAGAAGAAGAATTAACTGGTTGTCTGAGAACATAAAAGAATTGCTACATTGCCTTATGACCTTCTATCTACCAAGCTGACCACAGAGACATTAGGAAATTGCATATACATATTGTTCAGTCCTGTAATAGGGTGGGCTGGGTAGGATTAAGGAATGTGTTTTAACAGGGGTCTCTTAGGGTAATTTATCGGTTTAAGGGAAGATGTTATATAGTGCTAGGATATGGCAGTGCTATTCTATACACATACTGGGGTTAAGGGCATGCTGGTGGGCTAGGATATGGTAGTGCTATTCGATGTGTAGGCTAGCTGCTTTAAACTTCACTCAGTATCATGCTGTTTAACAAGGTTTGGACCTAATCCTAGCATTACAGGGAAATGTTACAGTGTAGGAGTTTCCTTCTGTATATGGTGCTGCTAACCACCTCAGTGCTCTTAGCAGCTTTGCACAAACTTGCCTGATTTATAGCTGAGAAAAAAGATTCAAAACTGACTCCTCTGCCCACTAGCCAATAAATGACCACACTTTGAGCTCCCTGGAGGGCTTCCCAACTCGGAGAGACCAGGTAAACACCTTCTACCACAAGATAGATGGTTCTGGAATTTCTTAACGTAAAACCACAGCAAAAGTAGCTGTCTAGTGCAGATTATACATCAAACTACCAAACATCCAAGTCCCTGGCTAATTTGCACTTCTGCAAGGTGATCTGGAGGCAAATGGAACTAGAAAAAAAAAACAAAACCAAGAAATGATGATTATTGCCACAAAATTAAGCAAATGCCTTAAAAATAGTCAAAACAGTAGCTATCACGATATAAAAGAAGTGCTCTGGTTGCGGTTGAAACACTTGAAAAGCATTGCAGAGTTCTGTTTAAGTAAGCACAGGTCCTTGCAAACTCACCTGCTTTATAACAGAGAACAAAAGCTTTAAAACTGACTCCTGTGCTCTCTAGTCAATAAATAACCACACTTTTGAGCTACCTGGAGTACTTCCCGACTCAGAGAGATAAGATAAACACCTGCTGCGACAAGATGGATGATCCTAGAATTTCTTAAAGTTTTCATTAGATATACATATATCACATCTCTTTAGGCATCCAAATATATATATATTTTTTACTGCAGAATGATGGCATTTGTTTTTAACAGTGGAAAGATGCCATCACCAAAACTTCCCTTTCCTGACTAATGCAGCCAGGCCAACATTGCTGATGAGCTGCATTTATTTCCTTAATAGTCAGATGGCTGTATTTGGTACATTTTATACCATCTGTTCAGGGATAATTCTTTGAATTAAAAACTTTGAAAGGGGGATGATGAAATGGCCTATTATTCATGCTAAACAATGAGTTTTACAGGCATTTTGTAGAAATGGTCTGGCAGGCTGCATCGTAAGTGGTTCCATTAGGGTGAGTACTTGACCGCTATTTAGAATAGGGTACATAAGACATATTCACAGTATGTCTAATTTGAAATTGCATTACATCTGAAGTAGAACTTGTATAGGTTTCTGTAGAACTGTGATGATTTTATGTCTCCATAGAGATACTATTACAGAAAGTCTTTGTAGTGACTGTTTGGTCAGATCAGTATCAATGTTGAACAGCATTTAAGTCCTTAAAGATGACATGACAGTCTTGGGTGCATTTTGTTTATGGATACCAAGGAAGAATTCTTTGAAGGTTGTATTAATTGAAATCAATGGGGCATTGAGGTAAGGCCTGTTATTTATGGTTACTGGATGTTGGGTTTTAGTCATTTTACAGTGACAGTCTGACATATTGCCTTATAATCTTTTTCCATTAGAGGTGGGCATGTATATGACTTCTCTTCAGATTGAAGAATCCAGTACCTTTACAGAATATATCTACATTTAGTTGAGAATAAATCAGTTGTAAAAAGTATACATGTTTCTCCAGAACAGTGATCATTTCTCCCAGTGGACTTAACTCTACCTTTTCCTTCCAAATTTAGACTCTCATACACTTTCACACATTACATTAATAATTTCATTGGTAGTTACTAGGCATGCAGTCCAGGAGACCATGGATGAGCCTAGCCAAAATTTCCATTTGTTCAAGAAAACTGTCTGGTTAAGTCACTTGCTCAGAGTTATACAATAGGCAAATGAAGGCTGAGGGGATCAAACCATACATTTATAGGAAGCAGATTAACAGCTCTTCTGTGCTAGCTGCCTGACACAGGGTAAGAATGTCCAAGCATATTTATATTAAAAATCAGTTAATACATTCTGTAGCTGTATGGCTTATTTTTCATGACATATTTTTCCTTATAAATTTGTTAGAACATTTTATATGATTTCAGAGATGCTTTCAAGTTATGTAACTGTTAGCTTGTTCTGTTTTTGGCATTTTGGTTCACAGCAAATATATACATTTCACATTTTTTCTGATTAATGTCTCTTTCTCCGAAAAATTATAGATGTTCATTATTGGATTACTGTTGCAGTAGCCTACGCTATATGGGACATAGACTACTAAGGATCAGACATCCAGCCAACTTCCAAAGCTTTAGGGCAAATTTCACATGTCTGTATGTCCTTTGGGGCTTGAGAGCAAGCTGGTGTAAAAGTAAATGTATGGGTGCCAAAAATCCAACCTTTCTTGCCATTGGAGCAATCAGTAAAACTGTCAGCTTTGTCTTCACACGTTTGGTGGTCGTCTGAGTTCTTCAATTGGGAAGATATGTTTCTCATTGGGGACTTCCTATTTTTGTGAGAAAATTTTACTTGGGGCAGGAGCATGACATTCAGTCCTATTCAGTTTGTAAATAGTTTAATCCAGAAAGAGTTGTTCCATACTCTTACATTAAGAAAAATAAAAAAAAACTGAAGACTTTGACCCGTAAAGTCATGGAGCAGGGTTCCTTTTCCTCAAATGTCCCTTCCATCCATACCCCTAAGAAGAGAAGAGTTTGTAAAGAGGTTTCAGTTTCCATTCTGGCTTCCTCTTTGCCTCTGCCTTTAACAGGCAACTCTGATGTGACCATATCTGAATCATTGGACCATCCGTTGGTTTTTCTCAACTCCACTGGCATTGTTTCTTACAACTCTGCTAAGAGCCAAGAGACAGGGACAACCCCCCCCCCCCCAAGGCTATTTATAATCTGCTTCGGGCAGAGCAGAACCATTCTAGCTGTGACTGGAGAAAGGGGTGGACATCCTACTTTTACTGAGCCAGGCTGAGACGTCAGATTCCTGGGGAGATGATCATACATCGGAGCACTGTTTTTCTGAAGACACTCTCAGAAAGAGGACACAAATTTAAACGTTCATCCACTTATTCAGTCCCTTTTCTAAGGGAGTAAAAGAAAAATTGTTTTCTTTTGTCAAAGGCTTATTTAAAGCCTTTCAGACTTTACAATCGGAATCTTCTATCTAAAATAAAAATGTCTCCCATTCAGATTCTGATATGCAGGAAGTAGGCTTGGATTATGCTTCCCAAGTTTCTACCCAGGAAAATGGGGATACTTAGAAGAAATTATCTGATGTTGTAGGTCTTTATTCATTCCTTACTGTTAGGACTTTGGTTCCATCCTTGGAACCGACACTGCCATTACCAAGCTCTCGCCAACCAAAAACTCTCAGCTAAGACCTACCCACAATACCCCTCTCATAGTCTCTTCAGATCTTGTTTGCCGCATTCCTCGTCAGACGTGCCTAGCCTTCTCTCAGCTAAGTGTTAGCTTTTTGTGGTATTTTCGATATCTAGTGTGTTGTAAGACAGTTTTTTATTGTCGCCTCTAGTCCTTTCCTATCTCTACCTTATTCTTTCCTGAATAAGCCCTACCCACTACCTTTGTTAGTTCTTCGTACCATCGTTGGTACTACTCCCTCTCTCCCTGCATTGGTAGGCCCTCTCTTAACTTTGCTTTTTCTTAGTACCACTGTTGGTACTCTTTCCTTTTATCTTAAAAAAAAAAAAAAAAAAAAAGGAGAAAAAGCGCTTTCTCTTGTCTTATTGCTAGTTATTTAGTTTTGTTGTGTGTTTCGTGTGGTTATACTCTGTACTATGGCAGATAAGGCCAGGCTTGGTTTCAAACAATGTGATAAGTGTGGGTGCAAGTTGCCCAATTCTGACGGTCACGCACAGTGTGTTTTCTGTTTGGGCGTTGACCACCTTAATGTTTCTTGTGACATTTGTTCTAGCTTCAGCAACCGTATGTTGTTTGAATGCAAGAACAAACTTATCCTTAAGGGTATGTTAAAATCACCCTTTGCGGAGGCTCTTTCTGGGACGGAAGTCTCACCACCTCCTAAGCATAAAGACATTAAAAGACATAAGGAGAAATGGAGTCTCTTTGTTCCAACATCCCTGTCCTCCTCAGAACCGAGTCGACACTGGGCTTCTCCCTGTCCGTCGGTGCAGACAACTTCAGCACCAGGGTCCTTGTCTTCTCCGTCGGTGCCGCCTTTGATTTTGACTGACTCATTCCACTGTACTGACCTCGGCACCATCTCCCATGGTGCCCACCTTGTTTGTGACACAGGCCCCAACTACTGTGCCTGCATCGACACCTTCCCCAGCCACAGTGCTGATGTCTTACATGGCCCCCTCTGGTAATGACTTCTTCAGATCCGAAGATCGAGCACCTTCCAAGAACTAGATATTTTCCTTCTTATGACCCTTTTTTGGGACAGCGGTTTAGTCCCTTTCTTGAGAGATCAGACTCCCCATTTGCAGCGTCCTTCAGATCCACCAGGAGTCTTTCGGAACAGGATGTAGTGAGGGTTGTGGACCAGCTTCTGGCAGCCAGAGGATTAACCACCCAGGCCAGGTCTTCCCTCCCTCCTTGGAGCAGAAGCTTTCACGGCGTATTCTCCCGTCTATCCTCCTCCAATCTCCATCTGAGTTTCAGTTTTAGTGGCCATCCTGGTACATACTGCTTTGGCGCCGACAGCAGAGGCTTCCCTGTCATCCCTGATTACTCTTGGCGCCATGGCTCCTTTGGAACTGGGGCATTCTCGGAGCAGTGATTTGGCTGTCAGCACCATGGCACCTAGTTCGGCGCAGATTTTTTCTGTGGAGCTGTCTACAGCCACGGCTCTCCCAGCAGCTGCCGGTCCTCTCAGAGCTCCTCACCTGGAGGTGGGCTCCTCAGGGCAGATTGTGACCCCAGTTCCGATGTTGTCCTTCTCGGTTCTGGGCTCCCATCCCTCCTCGGGTGGGCCTGCTTTCCAGGTGATGGAGAGGGTTCTTGCTTCAACAGGCTCGCAGTTGACACCACTGGCACCGGAACCAGAACCCCCCTCTAGCTTGCAGCTGTCTCACCCTCCTACTTTGGAACTTTGAACACAGGAGCCACAAGGCCTGCCCTCCAAGAGAACCCTCTATCCGGAGTCATCCTTAGAAGATCCCACTGGGGAGCCACCCCAGAAGAAACTTTGCAAGAGGAAGCATCCTGATTCCCCTGAAGAATCCATCAGTGAGGACACTGAATGCGATGAGAGAGAAGGGTCCCCATGGTCTCCCCCGGAAGACGTCTCATTTGGACACATTCTCGAGATCCACAAGCAGAGGGGAGACTGGAAGCCCTCCAACCCTTCTTCGGAGGAATCGTTCTTGCAGGCTTTCCACGCTTGGCCATCTACTTCCTGGGTGACCCCACCTACAGATGAGAGCATTCGACTTATTGTGCAGTGTGCCTGGAAGGCCCCGGACAACATAGAACCCATCCCCCGGAGGCCAGATAAAATTTTGCCCACCCCGGAAGACCAGCCCAGTTGGTCCAAACAACTGGTAGATGATTCCATGGTTGTGGTGGCGGCCACCAAGAAAGAACTGGTGGAAGATAGTTCCACTGTTCATCCCCCGAACAGGCGGTCTTGGGCTATGGACAGACTGGGAAAGCGGACCTACGCTTCAGCGACTTTTGCCATCCGGTCGCTGAATTACCTGGCACACTTTACTCGCCTCCAAAGACACCTAATTTCTGAAATGTCTGCCTCTCTGGTGGCGTTACTGCCTGAGGAGGTGCATGATACTGTTGCCTCTCAGCTAGCTACCTTGGAATCAATCTCAAACTCCTCGATGTGCCTGATTTCTCACACTACCGAGAGGGCATCGTTATGAGACGACATGCTTGGATGCATTTGTGTGACTTCATGGACCACTTTAAATCTTCCTTTGTCAACATGCCTGTTGACGAATCTTCCCTTTTTGGTCCCAAAGTAAGAGACATATGTTCACATAGTGAGAAGGATGGAAAGACCTTGTCTGCTGTGGGCATACATTTTTCCATTCCCCAGAGGTCTTACTCCAGGAATCAAAGGGGAGGAAAATTGTGGTTCAAGAAATCCCAAGGATCTTTTTGTGACACTCATGACGAGCAATCCCTCCAGAGCAGAGGGGGGGCAACTCTTTTGGAAGATGCCCCTTTCGGGGCAGAGGGGGTCCACGTGACCAGGGCGCTAGAGATTCCTTCTCTGGCAGACCCTTTCAGCGCTCCTGAGCACCGGCCCAATAGCTTTCCTCTTGAAGCCGTCGGGGGTCAATTTTCCCTGCACCTACAGGCCTGGCAACTCATAACAATGGATGCGTGGGTGCAGAGGATAATATCCAGATGCTATCATATCCCTTTTGATCTCACCCCCAAACCTGTGAAACGAATTCCCAATCTCCCACCCTGTCAGAGGGAGGTCGCAGCCTTAGAAATCGAAAAGCTGCTAAGAAAATGAGTCATCCAACCAGTCCCACCACACCAAAGAGGATCTGGCTTTTACTCGGTTATTTTTAGTGCCAAAAAAGCCAGGGGACTGGAGACCAATTCTGGATCTCTGTTTACTAAACAAATTCATCAAATCTCAGAAATTCTGGATGGTCACGGTACAGTCAATTCTCCCCTTTCTGGGGAAGGACAACTGGATGTGCTCTATAGACCTTCAGGATGCGTATTACCACATAAAGATGAAAAAACACTCCCAGAGTTTTCTCCGCTTCCGGCTGGGAGCCAGTCATTATCAGTTCAGGGTACTGCCCTTTGGTCTTTCGACAGCCCCCAGAGTGTTCACCAAATGCATGACAATCGTAGTAGCTCATCTCCGACTACAAGGATTCCAGGTGTTTCCATATCTAGACGATTGGCTCCTTACCACCACATCCAGGAATCTTCTCATTCTCAGTCTCTCTTACACTCAAGGCCTTGCTCTTCGCTTAGGTATCACGATCAACATGGACAAATCCCACGCCTCCATCAAGACCACTGGAATTCATTGGAGCGATCTTCAACACAATGTCCTGTCAAGCTTCCCTCCCTCCTCACAGGCTTTCAAAAATAAGAAACCAGATCCAAGTCCTCCTCCCACAGACATTTGTACCTGCACGCCTTGTACTACAACTATTGGGCTCTATGGCAGCAACCATTACCTTGGTACCACTGGCGATATTGCACATGAGACTGTTGCAGTGGCTCCTCTCATTGCAATGGTCGATCTTAACTCACCCACTCGACCACATGATACGCCTTGCAAATCTTTGCAAGAAACAATGGCTTTGGTGGATGAAGCCAGAATCGAATCTTTGGTGTCGACCATTCTGTCTCCCCTAGCCCAGGGCCACGGTGACCACTGGCACTTCCCTGTTGGGGGGGGGAGGGGCATTTCCAGGGAAAGACAGTCCAAGGCATCTGGTCCCCCATGGAGGCCAATTTGCACATAAATGTTCTGGAATTGAGGACAGTTCTGTTAGCGTTGCAAGCGTTCCACACATCCTTTCCTTCCAGGACCATTGCAATTCATTTGGACAGCATGTCAGTCATCAACAAACAAGGTGGAACCAGGTCTTGCCCCCTGTGTCGGGAAGGCATGAGAATTTGGCATTGGGTGATGGCTTCCAACCACTTTCTCATAGCAATACACATTCCTGGGAGTTCCAGTCTTATTGCAGACAATCTGAGCAGTAACATTCTGATGCCTCAAGAGTGGTCCCTTAATCCTATAATAGCAGATCAGATCTTTCGCCATTGGGGCAGGCCTTGCTGCGACCTGTTTGCTTCTCCCCTAAACAACAAATGCAGAAGCTATTTTGCCCTGATCCCCCCTCAGGGGGAGTCACCGAGGAATGCTCTGATGCACAGTTGGCCCCCGGGTCTGCTATATGCCTTTCACCAATTTCCCCTCATCCCAAAATTCCTCCAGAAAGTTCAAAGGTTGAGAAGCAAAGTGATCCTCATTGCCCCTTATTGGCCCTGTCTAGTCTGGTTCCCTTTCCTATGGCCTCACCTAATTCACGGCCTGTGGATCCTGGATAAATCCCAAGGTCTGCTGTCTCATCCTCAGGGACTGATTCACCCCAGTCTTCACAGCTTGGTTTCTGCACTTCCAGTGATTGCTAGGCTACCTGATATTTCATCCCCTGTTCGCGAGATTCTTCTGGCTTCGCACAAACCTTTCACCAAAAAAAAACTTATTCTAGTAAGTGGACTAGGTCCTCTAGATGGGCCAAAGAACATAACATAGATCCCTTTTCCATGCCTATTCAGAAGATCTTACAATGCCTACACGCAGGAGCTTCAGGATCGACAATTGCCGTGCATTTAGCAGCTATTGCAAATTTTCACAATGGTATTGACAGTTTATCTATTATGTCATACCGACTGTGCAAGACCTTCATGAAAGGAGTATTACATATTTAAACCTCTGGTCAAGCCTCCTATAGAGCCATGGGACTTGACTTTGGTGCTTCAGTCGTTAACAAGTCCTCCCTTCGAGCCTTCTAACTCCTGTGATATAAAAGTTTTGTCTTGGAAAACTCTGCTTCTAGTAGCCCTTACCTCAGTAAGAAGAGTATCTGAGTTGCAGGCCTTGAGTGTCAAGAGACCTTACCTGATTTTTCATAGGGAAAGAGGGTCCCTACTTACTGACCCCTCCTTTTTGCCCAAGGTCATTTCTGGGTTTTCAATTAATCACTCTATTGATCTATCGGTTTTCTTTCCTCACCATTCAAATAGAGGGGAATACTTTCTGCGTACCCTCAATGTTCATAGGCAACTTCGTTTCTACTTGGACAAAACTGAATCTTTCAGAAAAAAACAGATCAGTTGTTTGTGACCTTTAAGGACCCAGATTGAGTAAGCCTGTTTCCAAAATGACTATCTTTTTGTCTCAGAAACGCCATTACTTTCATCTATCATCAGAACAAAGTGCCCTTACCTTCCAAAGTAAAGGCTCACTCTACTAGATCAATGGCTACTTCAGTGGCTTTTCATTCCAGAGCCTCTATGGATGATATCTGCACAGCAGCCACTTGGGCGAGATGTCATACCTTTATCACTCATTACAAATTGGATTTGGCCTCCAGGGGACGGGTATCGTTTGGTTCTATGGTGCTCAGGAATGTCCTTCCTTAGGGCCACCTCAGAACCCAAGTAGCTGGGGACTCTGTCCTAACAGTAAGGAATGAATAAAGATTTACAACATCAGATAAAGAAGTTATGTCTTACCATAGCTTTCCATCTGTGTTGTAGATCTTTATTCATTCATTACTTCACGCCCTCCTTCCCCCTGCCTGGACTCCTTGTGGACTTCAGGATTTCCTTGTTAGTTAAGGTATCTGCTCAGACAGAGCCTCCTACTGTCACTATTATTACTTCTATACTATAATGGTAGGCAAACTCGATCTGAAGAGACTATGAGAGGGGAATTGTGGGTAGGTCTTAACTGAGAGGTTTTGGCTGGCACGAGCTTGGTAACGGCCATGTCGGTTCCAAGAACGGAGCCGAAGTCCTAACAGTAATGAATGAATAAAGATCTACAACACAGATGGAACATTATGGTAAGACATAACTTCTTTTTATCTTCTGATTCATTAGCAGAAGAAGTCATCCTTTTCTGATACCATTGGCAGAATGAAGGAATTATTTAAGTGAGAGAAAAGGAAATGTCTGAATCCAGCAGAGATGCAATGAATTATTGCACATAGATTCTCTGCAACCACTGGCTATCCCTCCAGTTTTAGCAGCTGTGGAGAATGCTTTTATTGTAGCCAGCAGATGTTCATCGTGCATACAGCTGCAGTAATCACAGATGGGTTTTCAGCCGTCAGGCGGTCCCTCGGTCGGCCGAATTCCAAAGTCTTGGTCCGGCGTCGGTTGTCGTCGCTTACTCTTCTGACGTCAGTAAGGCCAGAGTATATAAGACACAGCCGACGCCATGTTCTTCAGTCTTTTTTGCCGCGCGGTGCCCGAAGCAGAAGCAGTTCGCAAGTGCCGGTCGGCCAGCTCCTGAATTGCGAAAAAATTGGAACCGAAGTCTTCTTTAAAGCTAAGTACCCCGTTGGGGAAACTTTTCTTGCCTCAGACCGATGTCAGAAAAAGTTAATAATTGTATTTCTTGTGGGAAGCAAATACCGCATAAGGATTTCCATTCCTGTTGCATACCTTGTTTGGGCCCAGACCACGACGTCTCGGGCTGTCGCTGGCGCTACCTTCAATAAACGCACTATCAAGCGTCGGAGTTCGCCCAACATTACTTTGGTAAAGCTTTTGATTATAAGATGTCGTCGGACACTCCGACTACCGTTTTGTCCAAAAAACGCAAGGAAAAGGACCGACACGCGAGACCCGCGGTCTCCGCCGACACCACACCAAAACAGGCTACACGTGGTCCGGTTCTCAGCGAGACGCCTTTGCAGTCCCTGACTACCAACGACACTCCTTTGGCGGTGTTCTCTGTACCCGAGACCGCTGGGCCCTCGGTCCTTTCCCAGACTACAACCGAAGCCCCTGCTAATGTCGAGCCTACTAATGTGGACAGGTCCATCTCCACCCATGGTGTATTTAGGCCCTCATCTTCTTTTTCAATAAAGGCTTTTACTAAATCCAAAGCAGCCAGGCATCCCACGAGGCCTGTTGCACAGGGCCCATCTCCTGGACCCATGCCTAAGAAACAGATGCTTAAAATGGCTGAGGATTTAATTACTCTTATCAGAGGTTCTCAGCCCCCCCCTGACAAGAGACCCAGAGTGGAGGAAGAATCTCCCTCTTCTGATCAGGGATCCATTTTATCAGAACATTCTGATGCAGAGGAACACTCTTACTCCCCTTTTGAGGATTCGGATGCAGAGCAGTCCATTCCTTCTGTATCCCCTCCTGAGGATTTATCTTTTGTGGAAACCTTGCACACTTTGAGGGAACACTTCCATTGGGAAGGCCAAGACTTTTCAGATTCCAAGAAAAGACTTAGGGAATTTCTTTGGTTACCTCAGCACAGACCTCTGGCTATACCCCCTGTTTTGGATGTACTGGATGATGTCTATTCGGAGGCTTGCCTTAACCCTGATTCTCTGCCTCCTGCACCAGTAAAATTACAGGGTACCCAGCTCTCACCAATTTCTCTACAAAGGCCATAATGCTGATCCTGAAACCATTTCACAAGGCCCCAAGGGATTAAAGGCCTCCACTGCCAAGAATCCACTCCCTGCAGAAAGGGAATCCAGATCTCTAGAAAGGTGGGGTAAAAAGGTATATACCTCGGCCACCCTAGCCATGAGGGCTTTAAACTGTCAGTTTCATATGATTAAATATCAACAGTTCCTGTTATCACAATTAAGGAACAAAATGTCTCAACCTGAACAACCAGATTTAAAAGAGTTACAGGATATGATGCATAGTGCGGAGCAAGTGGGTAAACACACCTTACAATGTGGTTATGATGCCCTAGAGGCTTCCAGTAGAGCGGCTGCCACAGGATCAGCCATTCGCAGGCATGCCTGGCTTAGGGAACAAAATTTACCTGATCATGTGAAAGCTAAACTTCTTGATGCTCCTTTACAAAAGGATGTATTATTTGGTACTAATGCTGAGGACATACTACGGAAAATGGAAGAAAAAGCCAAATCTATGCAAACTGTCAAGGCTTTCTTACAGGTTCAACCACCACGTTTTAGCAGAAATTGGCCTTCAAAAAACTGGTCCTTTCCAGCCACTGACAAGCCCCAAAGAGGCAGATACAGACGCACAAGGGGCAGAGGGCAATCACAAGGATCATATAGAGGCAGACAATGGCAATCTCCAGCACCAAGAGGTGGTGAAGACAGTGCACAACAATACAGGAAGCAAACCCAATGACTCCCTCATTTCCATGCCAAGCAAGTCTCAGCTGACAGCGCCTTTGGGAGGAAACTAGCATTATTGCAAACAATTGGCATATTGTCACAACAGACAAATGGATACTGGACATTATAAACAGAGGCTACAAATTTCAATTTCACACTCTTCCAAAAATGAGAGGCATGCCAAACCTGCCACAAAATCAAAGGGCAGAGGCACAACTGCAAATTTCAAAGCTCCTAAACATGAGAGCTATACAAAAGGTACCTACACTCCAACAAGGTCAAGGTTTTTATTCAAGACTTTCTGGTACCAAGAAAAGGAACCGACTGGAGACCCATTTTGGACTTATCCATCCTAAACACATTCCTACTCGTGCCAAAATTCAAGATGCTCACATTACAGCAACTTCTTACCATGCTGGGCAAGGAGTTTTGGCTGGTAACATTGGACCTCAAGGAGGCATACCTGCATGTCCCAATCAGACAAAGCTGCAGAAGATACCTCAGATTTCTTGCAGGTTCAATCCACTATCAATTCTCTGCATTGCCCTTTGGCTTATCTACTGCCCAGAGTATTCACAAAGTGCCTGGCATCAGTGATTGCCTACTGCAGACTTCAAGGGATACAAATTTACCCTTATCTGGACGACTGCCTGATCCAAGCGGACAGCAAGCGATACTACTGGAACATCTGGCTTATGTGACACGGTTACTGCTTTCTCTGGGATATACCATCAACAAGGAGAAATCAAGACTAACACCATCTCAGAAAATAACCTTCCTGGGTGCCAACTTGGACACAAACACCCAGATGGCATATCTTACGCCAGAAAAACAAGGGCAACTATCTCAGTACTTCAAAACACTAGCAAAAAGTACCAGGCTTACTGCAAGGAAAATCCTGCAGGCTCTGGGATTCATGGCATCTTGCATTCTGCTAATCCCATGTGCAAAGCTGCATATGAGGAAACTTCAATGGTACCTAAAAAATCTATGGTCTCAACACAGTCACAGTTTGGAAGCAATTATACCAATAATTCCATGTTTGCAAAAGGAATTTCTATGGTGGGCCCAAGCATGTCAAGTAAACACAGGCCTTCCATTCTGCAAGCCTCAAGCAAAACAAGTCATAACCACAGGCGCCTCAGATTACGCCTGGGGCACATGAAGGACAGGTGCATTCAGGGCAGATGGTCCCAAAAGGAAAAGCACCTTCACATCAATCAAAAAGAAATGCTAGCAGTGATAAATGCAATTACAGCTTTCAAGGACTTCCTGCATCCAGGACAATTACTGATAAGAACAGACAACACCACAGTAATGTGGTACATAAACAAACAAGGAGGAACACATTCATACCCCTTGTGCAGACTAGCCATGACTCTTTGGAACTTGGCTCTGGAAAGACAAATCGAACTTCAAGCAGAATACTTGCCAGGACTGGAAAACACACTGGCAGGCACTCTAAGCAGAAATATGACAGATCCACACGAATGGAAGTTACATCCTCAGGTGTTTACAGAGATAATCCAAGTGTGGGGGAGGCCAGACATAGATCTTTTTGCCTCCCACAGGAACTATCAACTGAAAAAGTTTTGTTCAAGGACCTTTCATCCAAAGGCCTGGAAAGTGGACGCCCTTTCATTCAGTTGGACAGCATGGACAGTTTATGCATTCCCACCTCTGCCCCTTCTGCCCAAGGTGCTTTTGAAAGCAAGAACAGACAAACCGAGGATGATACTGATTGCTCCAGATTGGCCAAGGCAACACTGGTATCCACTCCTGAGGAGCCTAACACATACTCCTCCCTGGTCCCTGCCTCTAATGCCTCTCCTACTGACTCAGAACAGCTACAAAACTCTTCACAGTCAGCTGAAAACACTCAACCTCGCTGCATGGAAAATTCCTTGACACCACAACAGTCCCTACTCTCCAAGGAGGTGCAGGATGTCATTTTGGAGGCCAGAAGACCATCTACTAGAAAAGCTTACTCTGCAAAATGGAAGCGGTTTTGTTGTTGGAATGAGAAAAGAGGCCAGGACCCTAGAAAATTGAACTTGCCTCAGGTTTTACAGTACCTAGCTGAACTGCTGAACAGTGGACTTTCATTTTCTTCCATAAAATACATGCCTCAGCCATTTCTGCAGAATTCAACACGGATCCTCCTTTATTCTCTCACCCACTCTTACGACAGTTCCTCAGAGGGGCTAAGAATATAAGACCTCCAAGGAAGCAACCAATACCAGCCTGGGACCTTAATTACATACTAGAAAAATTAACATTGCCTCCCTTTGAACCTGCTGCCTCAACAGATCTGCAACATTTGTCCTGGAAAACAGCTTTCCTTCTGGCCATCACTTCAGCTCATAGGGTTTCTGAACTACAGGCCCTCATGGCGGTGCAGCCCTTCCTCATCTTCCATCAGGACAGGGTTTCCCTTCACCAACCCATCTTTTATGCCAAAAGTGGTATCCAGGATAGCCTTAAATCAAGCCATACACCTACCTACCTTTTATCCTAACCCTCAAAACAAAGGGGAGGCTGCTTCACACTTTAGACATCCATAGGCAGCTACGTTATTATTTGGACAGAACAAAGTCCTTCAGGAAATCAGAACAACTTTTTTGTGTCCTATGCGTAGGGGCTCAAGGAAACCAGTTACCAAACAGACCATTTCCAAGTGGATTGGCCACTGCATACGGTTTTGTTATTCCTATCATGGGAAATCTGTCCCTACTGGTATCAGATCTCACTCCACCAGGGCCACAGCCACCTCTACAGCCTTCCTCAGAGGCGTTCCTACTAAGGATATTTTGGAGGCAGCCACTTGGAGTTCTGTACATACCTTCACAAAACACTACCACCTACCCTTATGTTCCAGAACAAGAGCAGGCTTTGCCACTGCTGTTTTGCAGGGCATTCTGGCTCAACCCAGTTCCTCATAGTACCTACCACCCTATGCATAGCTTTGGGACTCTACCCATCTGTGATTACTGCAGCTGTATGCACGATGAACATAGTACAGTTTTGTACCTACCATAAATGTAGATGTTCGAGTGCTAATACAGCTGCAGTACAGGTTTCCCTCCCTCCTTCCCCACTTGGTAAAGGCATGGGGCCTAACAACCTCTTCATACCACCTGACTGGGTTATCCTGCTATGTTTTATTTGCTTGCTTGCACTGATTTTGCATTACATTGCATTGCCTGCATATGTAGATAAGCCTTACTTATGTATTGCCTTCCTTTTGGGGGCACCTGACATCTGGGGCAGGAAAGACTGAAGAACATGGCGTCGGCTGTGTCTTATATACTCTGGCCTTACTGATGTCAGAAGAGTAAGCGACGACAACCGACGCCGGACCAAGACTTTGGAATTCGGCCGACCGAGGGACCGCCTGACGGCTGAAAACCCATCTGTGATTACTGCAGCTGTATTAGCACTCGAACATCTACATTTATGGTAGGTACAAAACTGTACTTTCTTTAGATAGCCAGCTTCCAGTCCCAAAGAAATCTGGTAAATTATACAGGGTTCCATAATCCTGTAAATTCCTGTTTAGGAATCCTACGGCATATCCTTCCCTTATTTCCATATCAGAAATCTTTTATGCATTTTATGGTTTCCAACACCATTTCTTCAGATGATGTCAGATTCTTTGATTGAGTTAGAAAGAAAATGTACACTTCTCTCACTTCAACCTTTTGAACAGTTAACTGTCAGTAACTTATGTCAAAGTTGATTGCTGACCATCCTTTAAAAAGGCTAAGGCATCTTTAAATTCTTTACTTTCCTTAGTGTCTCAGGTTATAGAACAGCCTGTTAGATGTTTTTATGATGCTAATGATGCTGTTTCCAGAGCTGCTGTCACTGGGTCAGTTATGCAGAGATTTGATTGGCTGCTCCTTCAAGAGGTTTCCAGAGGATGTTAAAAGCAGAAATTTTGAATGGACCTCCGGATAAAGCTTTGATTGGATCTTCCTTGAACAAGGTTCTCAAGTAGTTTGTTGAAATGGGAAAATTAATCCAAGGAGTTTCATAGATTTCTCATTCCCCTATTCCCAAATATAACAGGCGTTTCCCCTCTAGCCTAGAGCTCTTCTATAGAAAGTCTTTCAAACAATCCCAACAAAAGTCAGGCAAACAAACTTTTAAGGAGCATTGGAGTGGTAGCTTCAAAACGAAAAGTGGAGCTTCCCAAGCCCAAGGGCAGTCCAAAAAAGCATATCAGCTATGCCCTCCTGCAATCTCCTCCCCTTCCTTAAGCTTGCAGCCCTTTAATTCTCTCTCAAAACTTACCACTTTGACTCCAGGTTATTTCAGACTCCTGGGTTCTTGGAATAATTCAGAAAAGAAACATTTTGCAGTTGAGACTCTTTTCTCATGGTCCAAGTAATTCTTCTCATTTCATCAGTCAAACTTCCCTTTTTCTTCTGTTCTAGAGCAAATGCTGTTTCAGGTAGTAATAGAGCATGTCTCTTTGGAACAAATAGGAGGAGAAGGATTGTAGGGATATTTCTAGCACCCAAGAAAGATGGAACCTGGAGACTTGTGTTGGATCTCTCCTTTCTAAACCTGCACATCATCATGAAATTCAAAATGCTTTTTCTGCAGTCTCTGTTATATCTCAACCCTGTTATGAGTTTTCTAGTTGTCCTAGACTTAAAAGATGCTTATCACCACATTCCAATTCACAAAAAAAGCCAGAGTCCATTCTACCAGGGCTGTGGCTACTGGTGTTGCATTTTGAAAAGAGATGGACTTTAGAAACATTCTAGAGGCAATATCTTGGATCTTCTGTACATATTTTTGCCAATCATTACAAAACTGATTGTTTTTCCTAGGGCTAGGGTTGGATTTCCTAGGACTATACTCTGGGGGCTCCTAGACTTGGATCCTGCATCCTCCTCCCTTCTCCTCTATGCTTGTTTATTCTCCTCAGTATAACTTAGACCATTACGACAGTGATGTAATGATGAACATACTACAGTTGTGCAAGTAAACCTTGCAGTAACAGTAGCAGCTCAGATAGATCACTTGCAGTACAAACACACACTCCTTTCATCCTCATTGTTGTTTATGCCAGGATGGGGGGTTCCCCATCTTCCACTCTTCTCGTAGGTCATACTTTTAGCGTCAGGGCTCTTACCTCCCCCTTTTTTCTGGTGGCAAGAAAGCACTGATTTTTGGTGCCTGTACATCTGCTTTTATACTGGAATGCTATCAAGCTCCGACAGACCTACAGGAATGTGGAAGGTGCCCTAAAACCGTGAAAGCTGGCTGGGCATCCAGTTATTTGCAGGATATGTCCCATATAGCTTAGACTACTTTAGCAGGATTTATTTGAACATTCACTCTTGTGGCAAGTTTTACTTGCAAAAGTACATTTCTCATTTTAAGTTTTGTAGCACAAACATAGCTTTGAGATGTGTAGGCTGATAGCCACACATTTGAGATGCAGTTGGCCTCTTGCCTTTAAAGCTTTTAGCTTATGTAACATGCATTATAAGACTGAGTATACCTGTAACTTATCCTGAAAATTTTGTAGCAAAATATAAAACCAGTATAAATATATTGAAATTTGTAGTTAGAATCTAATTATGGTCAGAATGTCCATTAGAAGAAGACACATAGAAACCTTTACAAAATTTTCAGTTTAAAATAAGTCTTTCACTGCTTTTCGGAATAATCTATAAAACTATGAAAAACATAAATATATAGTGGTATTATGAATTCAAGCTTTAAAAGACACTCCCTGGGATTCAGTAAACTCTGTGTAACCTTCGCACTAAGCTTACAAGGAATTTACATGAGTGCACGGTGATGCGAGGTGAGCAGTAGCGCTCATTGCATATTCATGTCACACACTGCTTTTAAATGTAAATAAGCACAGTTTTGTGGCTAACAACAGTGTTGCCAGCCAGGAAACCATGTAAGCCAACATGCATAGCAATCCTGTTTGTCAGAGCACAGAAGGTGTACAATTTTGTGCAGAATGCCACAATGATCACCAGGGCTTAACAGATAATAATTTTCGTCGCTATCAGTCTCTTAATGTAAGAAATCTGGACAAAGCACAACATAATGGGTGGGGGGCAGTGACCCAGAAATAGGGACAGGTTTTACATATTTGCTCTTTTAAACTTAGAAATGTGCTAGAATAACAAGGGATTTGTGTGAAACTACATTTTCTGAAGGATTTGAAGTCTAAAACTCAAATGTATGTTATTTCATAACATCAGTCCTGAGATCATCCCAGTGATATGGCAGAAAACCACAGATTTTATAAGTAATACACCAAAAGATATATAAGGCAGAAATCTGGAAATTCTGCGAAACTCTGGACAGTTGAAAGATATGATAGTTATGGTTCAAACACTGTACAGGACAGTGTATACAGTGCATAGTATTGTGAAATCCCATTCTTGTCATTCCATACTGAAGTCGTATGAATGATCTGTAAGGGTACATGGACTGCCATGCAAAATAGACACTTGGGAAGTGTGTGTATTGAGTAGGGACATATAGATGAATTGTATGAATGAACACAGGGATAGACTACAGGTGAAACAACCTAATGTGCAGCAGATGAGGGCATGTCAGTGGAAGACAGTTGTAGCAGCAACACCAACCACATATCAGTATGGTACAGTATGAACTGCACAGTGAAAATGTGTATTATGTGACTGTCACACAAGGTGACAAAACAGTGGGAAAGATGTCTGTCTGTGATGAACATCCTTACATGAACAGTGCGGAGGACATCTGTCAGGGATGGGATATACAATTGGGGTAGGGTGCATATTATGAAGCTCTGCAAACTTATTTGCCTGAATATGAGTGTAATCTCATCAGAGGTCTCCAGCAAGTAGGACACAGGTGAAGGCTCATGGACAGCATTAAAAGAAGCAATCACAGTCGTGGACAATATCAGAATAATACCACCAGTAATCCCATGTCTCTGACATAATATATGTGATTTAGAGTGATCAGAGATGATTCTACACAAACACACTTGTACAATTATTATGACATGTCTGCACTCTGAGGTACTCATGCACACTGTCTGAGCACTGTAACATCTGCTGCAGGTATTAGGAGGGACACTGCTATACCTGTATACAACATTATGATCAATACAGCTTAGTTAACTGGTGGGCATGGCCGGTATATATAGCACAATCCACACTTTCATAAATGTTACCCATGCCAGTAATGTTGTCAAACTGCTATGTATACACTGTGTGCATCACCAGAACAGGTAGCACATATGCATCTGGTGTATCATACTAGTTGTGTTACATACAAGGAAGTAGTCAGCACTATGACCACATGCTGGTGGACGTTCCACTTATGATCGACTGAAGAACAGAGGTCGCATACCTATTCATCTGATTAAAGGGTGTGATGTCTACATTATACTTTGGGTTTTGTGCTTGTTTTCCTGATATAACAAATCCCCACATGTTTTTGTGTCATTGCAGGTGTTGTCATGTCTGTGGCAGCAGTCTTTGGTGTGGGTTGATATTATCTGTATTATACTAATATCACAGCTGGAGTCAATGATTGCCCACAGTCTGTAGTCCTTCAGGCAGCTGTTTGTGCACAGGATGAGTATGTCATTTGTGATGTCTGCCACTTTAATGGACAGGAATGGGTCTAGCAGACAGCCTTGATGTGCGGACTTGGTCACTGGACCTGACATATACCTCACTTCACACATTTCAACATATTTAGATGCCACATATGTGATACAGTGGTCTACCCACTTGGTGATATAGGTGTTTATGGCCACATCTGACAGTGCTGAGTGAATACCTCAGTCTGGATTTGTGTCAAATACCTTGGGCTTGTCAAGTTCAAAAGGATGATAGTGTTGTCATGCATGCTGTCGATGACCTCTTTGAGGATGTCTAACAGATGTAACCGACATGATGTAACATTAACAACTCACACAGATGGGATATTACTAGTGTCCATTTAGGAAAGTTCCATAATGACACATTGGTTTACCTCACCGATGAGGAGAGTCAGGATTTGTGTATATGTATGTGTATCGTGTGCTGTCCCCACCCCAGTCTCAGACAGTTGCATGTTGATGTATACCCTTCTACAGGAACATAGTATGTGTGGATGGTGTGTTGAAGTGTGTATTCAACTGTGTCAGGAAGGTGTATGTGATGTGTCACGTGATAGGCAATCTGTGATGTTGTTACAACCCTTAGATTCTGTGTGGTAGGCCTGGATGAAGGTAAGACGGTGCATACTGACTGTCCTGATCTGGTCTAGGGTTTCAATGCAATCCCCCCACCACAGGTATCATTGAGAAACTGTCCCACCTGGGGATTAAACCTTATGTCACTACATGGGTAACCAGTTGGCTCACTGACAGAAGACGTACTGTGAAAGTTGGTGAATCAAGTTGTACCAGTAGAGCTGCCACCATTGACGTACCCCAAGGATATGTGCTTGGTCCTTTACTGTTTGGAATCTATTTCTCAACAGTTCAGGCTAAAATATAATGCCTTTGGCATACAGCTTTTGCTGATTCTGGCATACTAAGTACAGTCATTGTGTCCACCTGTGATAACATACTACAGTAGGGACTAACACAGACAAATGATTGGTGACAAAGCAACACTGTCTACAGGTAAATGCAAACATGTGTCTTTATTTTGTCCTTCTGCAAAATGGAATTCCCTGCTAATTACAGCATTGACAACAGTCCCGCTATGCTGAAACTCAGTGATGCAAGCACTGGGAGCACACATGCATAGCAATCTGAACTTCAACTAGTGTCCACACTGGTATTGAAAGCCTATGTTGTGCACATCATAAGTCACAACATCATATTGAGATCTGAGGATTATATTACAGCACTGTATTTGAACCTCATCAGAACACTAATGTAGAGTATAATGCTCTCTTTTGCCTGTACCTCAAACGATACATGCAGCAGCTGGAAAGACCACAGGGGTTTCTCACCAAGAAAACACAGGGCCCACAAACCATGCTGTGATATATGTGAATAGACTGAAAGCCGTAGGATGAGGTGACTTCTGTCTGGCCTCCAGACAAATCTCTAACCCTGCCCTGGTGGGAACAAGTGGACATCCACAAATCAGATATAGCTGATGACATCAGCAGGGCCTGGTGAGGAGAATATGGCAATAAGTGTCCCACATGCTGTCATAAATGGCTCTGTCTGATGTCAAGTAAGCGCACACACACACACACACACACACACACACACACACACACACACACACACACACACACACACACCCCAGTTGGCTGCAGTGAGAATAGAACCCCTACCTAAGTACACAGACTACAGAACTCTGTATTTAAGGAAAGCATGACAGCTCAAGTCTGACTTGCAGTGTCTCAGACAGCACTTTACAGCTGATGACATCAGCAGTGTCCGGTGAGGAGAATATGGCAGTAACAGTGTCCCATATGCGGGTATAAAAGGCTTTCTCTAATGTCAAGCAAGTATACACACACACATACACACACACACACACACACACACACACACACACACACACACACACACACACACACACACACCGACAGTTGACTGTAGTGAGAACAGAATGTCTACCTAAGTACACAGACTACAGAACTCTGTAATTTATGCAAGCGCCATGGCACAAGTCTGACTTTTACAAGGCTGCAGGCCAACTTGTAGTGCATGATATCAGCACTGGATGTAGGAGAGAAGATGTCGGGAGGCCTGCATGAAGTGGATGTGTAGGCATGTGCAAGTATCAAAATACTTTCAATCCATAGTATTTGAGTGACAACTGTAGGATACACACTTCTGCTCTTCTGGCTAGACACACACACACACACACACACACACACACACACACACACACACACACACACACACACACACTTGACTGTAGTGAGAACAGAACTGCTACCTATTTAAGTACATAGACTACAGAACTCAGTGATTTACACAAGCTCCATGGCACAAGTCTGACTTTTGCAAGGCTGCAGAGTAACTTATAGTGAATGACATCAGCACTGGATATAGGAGAGATGATGAGGGGAGGCCTGCATAGGTTTATAACTACATAGGATGTTCTTAGTGTTTTACTGTTGCAGTCATCACACTTGTGTTATCTGCCTGCAGGTAGCCCTCAGTTTGCCCAAATACCAGAGTCTTGGGATTTCTGCATCAGATGCTGTCGCTTCTTCCATGACGTCAGGTCGTGAGGGGTATAAAACATGCAGCCGACGTCATTACATCAGCTTTTCTTGCCAAGCGTAGCCCGAAGCAGAAGCAGTTCGCAAGTGTCGGTCGGCCACCTCCTGAAATTTTCACTTTTCAAGTTTCAGACCTGAAATCTTCTAAAAGATAAGTACCCCATTGGGGATCCTTTTTTCTTTCTCTAACCGATATCAGAAAAAATTAATAATTGACTTGCCTGTGGGAAGCAAGTACCTCACAGAAATTTTCATTCGTAGTGCGTCACCTGTTTAGGCCCAGACCACGATGTTCCTCTCTGTTGGTTTTGTGCCCTGTTCAACGCCCAAACTATTCATTGTCAGGCTATTTTTGTTGCTAAATTCTTTCGCTCTCGTTCTTCATATTCCCGTATTCCGAAATGGCTTTGATAAGCCATCCAACTACCGATCTTCCAAAAAAGCATAAGGATAAAGACAGAGACAGACAGCATAGGTCCAAAACTGCCGCCGACGCTTCCACTAAGCTAGTCACCAGTCTGACGGTACTCAGTGAGGTGCTTTCGCAGCCCCTGATACCCGCTTCTACAGATTCTCAGGCCTCTACTGAGACCCATTTTGAGACCAGTATGCCGCGAGATGCTTCTTCGAATGTGGAACCAGCGGATGTCTTTACCTTGGATGGGTCCAGAGGCACAGTGCAGGCACCGGCTTCTGAGGGTGTATTCAGGCCTTCCGATGTTCATATTAAACCGACTACTTCGTTTCAAACCAAAAATACTGAATTTCTCAGGCCAGAGTTTGGACTACGCGTAGGAAACCGACGACCAAAGGCAATTCTCAGGCCCCCATGCCACAAAAACAAATGCTTAGAATGGCTGAAGACCTTATTACTTTAATTAGGGAAGCCAGCCTTCCCCCTCCAAAAGACGAAGAACTGATTTTCCTTCTGATTCTTCTGATCATGAGTCCGATGACTCTGATCCTTCTGATACCAGGACATACCTTTATCTACCTATGAGGATTCTGATGCAGAGGATACCATTCCCTCTGCTTCCCCACCAGAAGATTTTTCTATCTGTGAAACCCTGCACACTCTCAGAGAGCATTTCCGCTGGGAGTGCCAGGACTACCCACAGTCCAAAAAGAGACTCAGGAAATTTTTAAACTTGCCTCAGTACAGGCCTCTAGCTATCCCGCCTGTTCTGGAAATTGTAGATGATGTCTTCATGGAATCCAGGCTTACCCCTGATACTTTGCCACCAGCTTCCAGGAAACCAGATAGGTACTACAGAGTACCTGACTCTCTCAAATTCCTATTTAAGAATTCTACTGCGGATCCAGAGACCATTTCCCAGGGAATTAAAGGCATTAATGCTATTACAACCAAAAACCCTACCCCTTCGGACAGGGATTCTCAGGCTTTAGACAGATGGGGTAAGAAGGTATATACCTCTGCTACTCTTGCCATCAGGTCTTTAAATTGCCAGTTTCACATGTTAAAGTATCGGCAACATATCATGGAACTAATTAAACAGAAAATGATGTTGATTCCTGATTGTGCAGAACATAAAGATTTACAAGAGTTAATGCATTCTGCTAACCAAGTTGGAAAACATACTTTGCAGTGTGGTTTTGATGCCTTAGAAGCATCTTGCAGGGCTGCTGTCACTGGATCTGTTCTTAGAAGGCATGCTTGGCGTAAGGAGAAAATCTTGCCAGACCATGTCAAAGCAAAATTACTAGATGCTCCATTAAACCGTGAACGTCTATTTGGCACTAAAGCAGAAGTCGTCCTCAAAAAGATGGAGGAAAAAGCTAAATCTATGCAAACTGTTAGATTTCCTACAGGTATAGCCACCTAGATTCAGTAGGCAATAGCCTTCTAAAAACGGGTCCTTTCTAGTCCCTCCCGGACCTTCTCAGCCCAAACCAAGGGGCTGCAGACCACCAAGACTAGTCTCAGGGTATGCACAGATCTAAACAATGGAGTGCTCCCACCTCAAAAACAGGGAGTAGTAAGCCACCATCCTATGGAAAAAGTTCACAATGACTAGTCTTTCATCCTTCCAAGCCTTGCCCAAGAACTTGCACCCTTGGGAGGAAAACTAGCCCTGCACGCAAAAAAATGGCAGTACATTACCCAGGACAGATAGGTCTTGAACATTGTATCCCAAGGATACAGATTCTACTTCACTCACTGCCAACCCCAAGCGGATGGCCAGACCTCCCCCCAAACCAGTGGGCAGAGGCCCAAAAGCAAGTATGTTCTCTTCTCAGTATCAAGGCTATTCAAGCTGTCCCATCAGAGCAAAGGGGACAAGGTTTTTACTGCAGACTTTTTCTGGTACCCAGAAAAGAAAACTCTTGACGCCCTATCCTGGATCTGTCTATTCTCAACACCTTTCTGGTGGTTCCAAGATTCAAAATGCTTACTCTCCAAAAGCTGCTTCCTATGCTAGCCAAGGACTCCTGGCTAGCCACCCTAGACTTAAAAGAAGCTTACCTGCACAGCCCCATGAGGGAATCTTGCAGGAAATATCTACGTTTCAGCACAGGATCTATGCACTATCAGTTCTCTGCACTTCCCTTTGGCTTATCTACTGCGCCCAGGGTATTCACAAAATGCCTAGCTCCAGCCATTGCATATTTCAGGCAGAAAACAATTCAAATCTACCCATACTTGGACAATTGCCTGATTCAGGTGGACAGTCAGGAATTGCTGCTTCAGCACCTGACATTTGTAAAGAGACTTCTAATTTCACTGGGGTTTACCATCAACCAAAAGAAATCACATCTGGTACCCTGCCAAAAGATTGTATTCCTGGTAGCAAGCTTGAACACAACTTCCCAGATGGCATTCCTCACTGCAGAAAAACAGATTTATTTGACAAACTACTTCAATCTACTGGCCACCCAAACCCACCTATCTGCAAGAAAGATACTGCAAGCCCTAGGGTTCATGGCCTCATGCATTCTACTAATTCCATATGCAAGACTGCATATGAGGAAACTTCAGTGGTACTTAAAAAGTGTCTGATGTCAACATTCTCAGGACCTGGAAACAGATTCCTATCATTCCTTGCCTAGGGACAGAGTTACTTTGGTGGGCAGAGGCCTGCTTCCACAACAAGGGACTCCCTTTTACTCAACCCCTCGCCACACAAATCATAACAACAGGCGCACCAGACTATGCATGAGGGGCTCACATGGCAGGAAAATGCATTCAAGGCAAATGGAGCCCAAAACACGTGCACCTGCATATCAATCAAAAAGAAATGTTAGCTGTACGGAATGCACTGACAGCCTTCAAATACCTTATTTTTCCAGGGCAACTATTGATAAAGACAGACAACACCACAGTTATGTGGTACATAAACAAGCAAGGGGAACCCATTCCTTCCCACTCTGCAGGTTAGCCATGGCTCTGTAGAACACAGTCTTGAGCAATCAAGTGCACCTGCAAGCTCAATTCCTGCCAGGCAAACTAAATTCAGTGGCAGACGACCTAAGCAGAAATCTAATGGACCCACATGTGTGGAAACTGGAACCCAAATCATTCAAGCTTCTGATCCACAGGTGGGGGGCACCAGAGGTAGACCTCTTTGCTTCCCCGCAGAACTATCAATTGAGCAAATATTGCACCAGAACTCCCCACAGCCAAGCATGGAAAGTGGATGGCCCTGTCCTTTACATGGGAAAACCTCTCAATCTGTGCCTTTCCCCCCTCTGCCCCTCCTCTCGAAGGTTCTACTAAAGGTCAGACAGGACAAGCCAAGGACACTCCTGATTGTGCCAGACTGGCCACATCAGCACTGGTACCCACTTTTGCGCAGTCTGACAGTAGTGCCAAATTGGCTCCTACCTCAGATCCCTTCAATGCTGTCCCAGCAGGAGGGCCAGATTTTGCATCCTTAATTGCAAACCCTGAACCGAGCAGCCTGGCTCATCCCCTGAACACATCACCAGCAACTCTCAATAAACAGGTGCTAGATGTCATCCTTCAGGCAAGGAATTCTCAAGGAATGGACACAACCATGCCTAACTTACCTCAAATACTAAATTACCTAACAGAACTGCTCCACAAAGGCCTATCCTTCTCTTCAATTAAGATTCATGCATCTGCCATCTCAGCTCATTTAAAATACTGAGCCACCCCTCTTCTCTCACCCTCTGGTCAAACAGTTCCTGAGAGGAGCCAAAAATTTAAGACCCCCCGAGGAGAGCTCCCACTCCTGCCTGGGACCTTAACTTTGTACTAGAGAAGCTCACGCTGCCTCCCTTTGAAGCTGCAGCTACAGCAGAGTTAAAATTCCTCTCTTGGAAGACAGCTTTTCATCTAGCCATCACTTCAGCAAGAAAAGTGTCTGAATTGCAGGCCCTTATAGCCATGGAACCCTTCATTATCTTCCATGCGGACAGGGTTTCCCTCAGGAGTAACCCATCATTTATGCCCAAGGTGGTATGTAGTGTGGCTTTAAACCAATCAATTCATTTGCCAACCTTTTTCTCTAATCCTCAGAATAAAGGGGAAAGGATTCTGCACTCCCTGAACGTGCACAGGCAGCTTAGGTTCTACCTGGACAGGACTAAACCTTTCAGAAAATCTGACCAGTTGCTAGTCAGCTTTGCTACAGGGGCAGAGGGCAAGGCCATTTCAAAGCAAACCATTTCTAAAGGGATAGCACACTGCATCCATTTCTGCTGCAAACATCATGGAAATCAAGGAATGTACACAGTTATGTAGAAATTGTAGTGCAGAGACACAGACCCCAATTTAGTGGGGTACAGCTGCACAACACATGCAAATGTACTTCAAAATCTCTTCATGTTTTTTTTTTCAGCACTTAGATGAGGTGGTAGGACACTGTGGTCACAGAGGTGGGCAGTGCCCAGTTTATCACTGGGGTATAAAAGTAGACCCAAGATTCTAATACTCAAACAATTTATTTGAATATGCATAGCTGGTATAGATGCATTCATCTTTTTTGCATCTCAACGGCAGCATTTTGATTCATTTATGTGTTTGAAGATTGGCTACTTTGGTGCCTTTGTTGATAAGTGTTCCGTCTCAAAAAATGAATTTGTGCACTTTGACATCCACCGTAACCTGTTAATTTGTCATTGTGGAACACAGACCACAGCTGTGTATGCAGGACAAAGTGTACCAGTTTAATGGTGCATGGGTAAATTGGACTTTTATGCCTTTCATTGAAAACAAAGGAAGAACAATCTCTTTTGGTAGCACATTCTTCAGTAAAACAGAACTTAGAACAGTACTTTATTTTATACCTCTTCAAGGAAACATTGAGTAACTTCTACTGAATTTTAAATGTCAGGTTGTATCACGGTATGTCCAAATGCTGTACACACTACATGTTAATAAGAGTAACATAACACATATATTTTATTTATTCTGCTAAATATAAATTATTGTACCCTTTAGCAGTCATCTTGAACATTATCAGAATAAGACAGCAGCAGTGACTGGGTAAAAGAGTTCCTGTTCAGCAGTGAATGTACAGTTTATATTTCATTGACTTTTTTAACACGTGAAGATCTTTCCATATTAAAAAAGTTTCTGTTTGGAGCTTTATTTAGTTTCCTTTTGACGCTGAGCAGATTTTCTTCATGTTTCACTGTTGTAGTCATCACGCTTGGGTTGTCTGCCTGCAGGTAGCCCTCAGTCGGCCCGAATACCAGAGTCTTGGGATTTCTGCGTCAGATGTTGTTGCCTCTTCCATGATGTCAGGTCGTCAGGGGTATAAAACATGCAGTCGATGCCATTATATCAGCTTTTCTTGCCACGTGGGAGCCCGAAGCAGTTCGCAAGTGCCGGTCGGCAGCTACCTGAAATTTTCATTTTTCGAGTTTCAAACCTGAAGTCTTCTAAAGCTAAGTACCCTGTTGGGGATTCTTTTTTCTTGCTCTAACCGATGTCAGAAAAAGTTAACAATTGTGTTGCCTGTGGAAAGAAAATACCTCACAGAGATTTTCATTCTTACTGCGTCGCCTGTTTAGGCCCAGACCACAACATCCCTCGTTGTCGGTTTTGTGCCTTGTTCAACGCCCGAACTATTCATCGTCAGGCTACTTTTGTCTCTAAATTCTTTCGCTGTTGTTCTCCGTATTCCGAAATGGCTTTGGTAAGCCATCCGACTACCAATCGTCTGAAAAAATGCAAAGATAAAGACAGAGACAGACCACATAGGTCCAAAACTGCCGACGATGCTTCCGTTAAGCTAGTCGCCAGTCCGCCAGTACTCGGTGAGGCACTTTCGCAGCCCCTGTTACCCTCTTCTACAGATTCACAGGCCTCTGCTGAGACCCATTCAGAGTCCAGTATGCTGCAAGATGCTTCTTCAACTATGGAACCTGTGGATGTCTCTACCTTGGATGGGTTCGGAGCCGCTGTGCAGGCACTGGCTTCTTAGGGTGTAGTCAGACCTTCCAATGTTCATATTAAACCGACTACTTCGTTAATGACTAAAACTTCCAAATTTCTCAGGCCCAGAGTTCGTACTACGCCTAGGAAACCGACGACCAAAGTGCATTCTCAAGCTCCCATACCACAGAAACAAATGCTTAGAATGGCTGAAGACGTTATTACTTTAATTAGGGGAAGCCAGCCATCCCCCTCTAAAAGACAAAGAATTGATTTTCCTATTGATTCTTCAGACCATGAGTCCGATGACTCTGATCCCTGTGATTACCAGGACATACCCTTATCTACCTATGAGGATTCAGATGCAGAGGATTCCATTCCCTCTGCCTCCCCCCAGAGGATTTTTCTTTCGGTAAAACCTTGCCTACCCTAAGAGAGCATTTCCGCTGGGAATGCCAGGACTACCCACAGTCCAAAAAGAGACTCAGGGAAGTTTTAGACTTGCCTCAGCATAGGCCTCTATCTATACCCCCTGTCCTGGATATTGTAGATGATGTCTTCATGGAATCCAGCCTTAGCCCTGATACTTTACCACCAGCTCCTAGAAAGCCTGACAGGTACTACAGATTATCTGACTCTCACAAATTTCTCTTTAAAAATCCCACTGTGGATCCAGAGACCATTTCTCAGGGGCCTAAAGGTATTGAGGCTTCTACAGCCAAAAACCCTACCCCTTCAGACAGGGATTCTAGGGCTCTAGACAGATTGGGTAAGAAGGTATATACCTCTGCAACTCTTTCCATCAGGGCTTTAAATTGCCAATTTCACATGTTGAAGTACCAGCAGCATATTATGGATCTAATTAAACAAAAAAATGTTGCTGATTCCTGATTGTGCAGAAAATGAAGACTTACAAGACTTAATGCATTCTGAAAACCAAGTTGGTAAACATACTTCACAGTGTGGTTTTGGTGCCTTAGAAGAATCTTTCAGAGCTGCTGTCACTGGGTCTGTTCTGAGAAGGTATGCTTGGCTGAAGGAACAAATCTTGCCAGACCACGTCAAAGCAAAATTACTAGATGCTCCGTTAAACCAAGCATGTTTGTTTGGCTCAAAAGCAGAAGTTCTTAAAAAGATGGAGGAAAAAGCAAAATCTATGCAAACTGTTTAAGATTTCTTACAGGTACAGCCACCTAGATTCAGTAGGCATTGGCCTTCAAAAAACTGTTCCTTTCCAGTCCCTCCCAGACCTTCTTACCCAAATCCAGGAGCAACAGACCACAAAGACTACAGTCAAAGGGTATGCACAGATCTAAACAATGGAGTGCTCCCTCCTCAAAAACAGCGAGTGGTAAGCCACCCCCTTATGGAAAAAGTTCACAATGACTTGTCCTTAATCCTTCCCAGCCATGCCCAAGTACTTTCACCCCTAGGGGGGAAAACTCGCCCTGCATGCAAAAAACTGAGAGTATAGTACCCAGGACTGATGGGTCTTAAACATTGTATCCCAGGGATACAGATTTGTTTCCACTCTCTACCAACCCCAAGCGGATTGCCAGACCTTCCTCCAAATCAGTGGGCAGAGGCCCAAAAGCAAGTACTTTCTCTTCTCAGTATCAGGGCTATTCAGCCTGTTCCAGCAGAGCTAAGGGGACAGGGTTTCTACTCCAGACTGTTCCTGGTGCCCAGGAAAGAGAATTCTTGGAGCCCTATTCTGGATCTGTCAACTCTCAACACCTTCCTGGTGGTACCAAAATTCAAAATGCTTACACTCCAGCAGCTCCTTCCTATGCTAGCCAAGGACTACTGGCTAGTCACTCTAGGCTTAAAGGAAGCTTATCTGCACATCCCCAATAAGGGAATCTTGCAGGAAATATCTACGTTTCAGGGCAGGCTCTATGCACTTCTCTTTGGCTTATCTACTGTGCCCAGGGTATTCACAAAGTGCCTGGCTCCAGCCATTGCTTACTGCAGGCAGAGAAATATTCAAATTTACCCGTACTTGGACGATTGCCTGATTCTGGCGGACAGTCAGGAATTGCTACTTCAGCACCTGACGTTTGTAAAGAGACTCCTAACTTCTCTGGGGTATACCATCAACAAAAAGAAATCACATCTGGTACCCAGCCAAAAGATTGTATTCCTGGGAGCAAGCTTGAACACAACTTCCTAGATGGCATTCCTCACTCCAGAAAAGCAGGTTTATTTGACAACTTACTTCAAACTACTGGCCACTCAAACCCAGCTATTTGCAAAACAAAACAAAAAAAAATACTGCAAGCCCTAGGGTTCATGGCCTCATGCATTCTACAAATTCCATATGCAAGACTGCATATGAGGAAACCTCAGTGGTACTTAAAAAGTCTCTGGTGTCAACATTCTCAAGATCTGGAAACAGTGATTCCTATCATTCCTTGCCTAAGGACAGAGTTCCTTTGGTGGGCAGAGGCTTGCAACCACAACAAGGGACTCCCTTTCTCGCAACCTTCCCACCGTCCAAACCCTGACAACAGATGCATCAGACTATGCATGGGGGGCTCACATGGCAGGCAAATGCATTCAAGGCAAATGGAGCCCAGGACAAATTCACCTGCATATCAGTCAAAAAGAAATGTTAGCTGTACAGAATGCACTGACAGCCTTCAAATACCTTATCCTGCCAGGACAACTCCTGATAAAGACAGACAACACCACAGTTATGTGGTACATAAACAAGCAGGGGGGAACCCACTCCTACCCACTCTGCAGGTTAGCCATGGCTCTGTGAAACACAGCCTTAAGCAACCAAGTGCACCTGCAAGCTCATTTCCTGCCAGGCAAACAAACTTCACTGGCAGACGACTTAAGCAGAAATCTAATGGACCTACACAAGTGGAAACTGGAACCCAACTCATTCAAACTTCTAATACACAGGTGAAGGACACCGGAGGTGGACCTGTTTGCGTCCCCCCAAAACCATCAACTAAGCAAGTTTTGCACCAGAAATCCCCACAGCCAAGCTTGGAAAGTGGATGCCCTATCCTGTACATGGGAAAACCTCTCAATCTATGCCTTCCCCCCTCTGCCCCTCGTTCAAAAAGTACTACTCAAGATCAAACAGGACAGGCCAAGGACAATCCTTATTGCAGCAGACTGGCCACGCCAGCACTGGTACCCACTCCTACGCAGTCTGACAGCAGTGCCACCTTGGCACCTACATCAGACCCCCTCTCTGCTGTCAAGCAGGAGGGACAGATTTTGCATCCTCAGCTGCAAACCCTGAACCTGGCACCCTGGCTTATTCCGTGAATGCATCACCAGCAACCCTCAGCAAACAGGTGCTGAATGTTATCCTTGAGGCCAGGAGGCCTAGTACTAGGAAATTCTATTCAGAAAAGTGGAAAAGATACTGTTCTTGGAGCCAATCACAAGGAAAGGACTCAGCCATGCCCACCTTACCTCAAATCCTAGATTACCTAGCAGAGCTGCTCCACAAAGGCCTATCCTTGTCATCAAGTAAGATTTATGCCTCTGCCATCTCAGCTCATTACAATACTGAGCCACCCCTCTTTTCTCACCCTCTGATCAAACAGTTCCTGAGAGGAACTAACAACTTAAGACTGCCAAGGAGAGCTCCCACTTCTGCCTGGGACCTTAACGTTGTGCTAGAGAAACTCTGCACTTTTGACCCTGCTGCTACAGCAGAGTTAAAATTCCTCTCTTAGAAAACAGCCTTACTGCTAGCCATCACTTCAGCAAGAAGAGTGTCTGAGTTACAGGCCCTTATGGCTGTGGAACCTTTCACTATCTTCCATGTGAACAGGGTTTCCCTCAGGACTAACACATCATATATGCGCAAGGTGGTATCCAGTGTGGCTTTAAACCAATCCATCCATATACCAAACTTTTTTCCTAATCCTCAGAATAAAGGGGAAAGGATCCTGCACTCCTTGGATGTGCACAGACAGCTCAGGTTCTACCTTGACATAACTAAACCTTTCAGAAAATCTGACCAGCTGCAAGTCAACTTTGCTACAGGGGCAGAGGGCAAGGCCATTTCAAAGCAAACCATTTCTTAATGGATAGCACACTGCATCCATTTCTGCTGCAAACATCATGGAAAACCTACTCCACGGGGGATCAGACCTCATTCCACTAGGGCTACCTCTACCTCTACAGCATTTCTCAAGGGAGTCCCTACCAGGGATATCCTGGAAGCTGCAACCTGGACTTCTGTACACACCTTCACCAAGCATTACCACTTGCCTATCATTTCTAAATCCAGAGCTGGATTTGCCACAGCAGTCTTACAAGGCCTGCTAGCCAGCCCTAATACTTCTTGACTGCTCCATACTTCCTAAGCTTTGGTAGTCAACCCAAGTATGATGACTGCAACAGTGAAACACAAAGAATATAGTACAGTTGTGCACACTTACCATAAATGTAGATGTTCGAGTGTATTCACTGTTGCAGTCCTGGTTACCCTTCCTCCAGCCCCCTGTCTTTTATATACTTTCTACCTATCCTCTCTTTTGGCCGTATCTTATGGAAATGGTATTTACTTTTTACTGGAGGTGTTCCACACCATGTGACTGCTTCCTATTTTGAGGGCTCCTTACATCTGGGGCAAGAAAAAACTGATGTAATGGCGGCTGCATGTTTTATACCCCTGACGGCCTGCCGTCATGGAATAGGTGACCGCATCCAACGCAGAAATCCCAAGACTGGTATTCAGGCCGACTGAGGGCTACCTGCAGGCAGATAACCCAAGTGTGATGATTGCAGCAGTGAGTACACTCGAACATCTACATTTATGGTAAGTGTACACAACTTTACTTTTTTCACACTACACTGTCACCTTTCTGTGGTTCTCAGAGTTTTAAACCTAAGTATTCACAGATCTGATGATGTAGAAACTTTCTTGCTGCCTACATTTTCTTGTTGCATGATTTTTTTTTTCTCCACAAAAATTAAATGCTTGACATGGAAAAGTGAGTGCTGCAACGTATCACAGACCTGCACAACCCAATCAACCTTTGCACATGCTTCCACAGCCGTGTTTGGAATTTTTTTTTTCACATCACATATTCCAAGGTAGAACTAGAAGATGAAGCTATATTTATACCAAAAATGTATACCATCATTATTTCACAGAGAAAAACAGCCTAATGTAATTTCCTTGTTATCCACAAATCTGCAGTCGTGTGTGCCGCTCTCACAGTAATAACAGAACATAGCCTGTTCATTTAGCTTGAAAGTCAACTGAAATTTCTAGCTTAGTATATAAACATGCCTTATTAACAGACAAGAAATAAATGATAGCAAACAAACTGCCATTTACAAGAGGACAGCTGCCCTCATGTCCAGGTTACTGCTGGTATTGATAACATATAGAAATACTCATTACAGCCAAATAACGTCTCCAGGCGTTTCTGCAGTTACAGCCTACTGCGCCTCTAGGCGTCAACTATTGCCTGTTCATATTTGCATTAATAATTCTAAAACCATGCTACATACAAGGTGTCAGAATATTTTATCTTGAAGCATACATGATGGCAAACACAATTGTATTGATATATGACCTCTGTCAATTAGTATTTGTTAGAATTGTAAGGTGATAACTTCATTTTTTAAAGGTTGAAGCCACACCCACTTGGAGTTAAAGGTACACACTTAAAAGAGCTCTACTGGAGGGAATGAGTAGCAGTGGTATGCCTTTTAGGAAAGTACTGTGTTTTAACAGCTCAAACTCCACAGTACTAAAAAACGCAAGTTGTTAAGACTGGTTCCCTTCCATTTACAAGTAACTCCATATGTTTAACTTCTCACTTTTGTCAATTTGAAGCCTTTGTATGTTAAACAGAACTGCATACCTTAGTGAGAAATAACAAGAAATACTTTGCTTGTTTCTCACTGTGATGTGGGGGAGGGTGGAACAATGGTGTATTGTTTTGTAGTTATTGCTGAATAGGGCAACTGCTGGAGGAAGATAATAAATTACATCTGACTGCTCCGTGGCTTATTGCACTGCTGACATGCTTATCATAAATAGGTTCATAGATTTCATAGGTAGTTACTAGGCCTGAACTCGAGTTCCCACAATAGGTAAATGAAGACCGAGGGAATCAAACCCCATACCATAGGATAACAGATCACAGTCTTCATCTTGTTCATCAGTTGCCAGAGTACAAAAGCATGCAGAATTGTCAGTTTTCCTTGTTTGTATGTAGGTGCAAGTATTACAGCTGTGAAATTGAGAGGTCACTGAAAAGGTGTCAAGGTTGAGAGCTGTGTACCTTGATGTGCATGATACATGCATTCCAATACCTGTGATCGGCCTGAAGTTGTAGGACCTGCAGTCAACACTCCTGACAGATCCATCAGTGCTTTAATCCCCATTGTCCTCCTCCTGTGTAAGAGGAGAGCAGCCCAATGGCTTATTGTTTTAGCCCTTCCCTGTCAGTCAGGATTGCCGGAGATGTGGATAGTCCATTTCTGTCTGTTACATAGCTCTCAACCTTCCATCTCCAAAATGAGTAACACTAGCCTCATAATGTGGAACAAATGGGCAAAATGTGGAACACATACTAATAGCTTACTAACAATTTTAACCACAAAGGCCATAGGATGGTTAAAATATGCTGGTTTTACTTATAAAGAAGATCTTTTAATGAATTAATATGATTCATTTCTATTTATCATGGATTTCACTTAAAAAAAAATTCCTAACACTGAATGTGTGACAGAGTCTTTCAATGTGGAACTTCGAGGAACAAGAACTTTTTAAGACCCCAAATGAGGTACGGTCCTTGTAATGAGGTACACTTGAAAGGAATGGTCTTTTAGCTGGCCATCTGAAATGACAACTTTAGTTCACCAGTAAAGAGCTTAAAAAGACAGCAGTGCTTACTGAAGCTTTACTTCATCATCCTATGCTTTAGTGTTTTGTTCTGCCCCACATTTGCACACCTTGTGACTAAAGACATGCTGGACTCAAGTTTGAAAGGCTGTTCTTACTATAGTAATATAAATTTATTTTAGTAATGGAAATGAAACATTTTCTCTCTTCTTATCATGCAGTGGCATTGCAGGATCCAGTTTTTAGCTTTGTCTTCTGTAATTTTTGTGAATAATCTTCCATCTATGAATATCTCTTTGTTTGCAAATACTTGCTGCCTTTTTTAGGAACACATACTTTTACGGTATGGTTCTTCATCCGTTAAATAACTTTATTGGCTGACTTCATATCTACATGTCCTTAGCACATCTCCTAAGAGGAAAAAAAAAAGATCTACATGATGCAAATGGTTAATCTGAAATATCAATATTTCTGCAGAGCTGATGCATTCCTCATGCTACATTTCATTTGAAGTTTTGTTGCTTGTACTTGATAACAATTGTCTCTTCATACTCCTCGTTAACATGAGGTTTTCACCACAGTGAAGGCTTTGGAGTTGAGCTGATGAAAGCTTATGATAATAATTTCAAAAACAAATCACACATTGGAGCCAGAATAAATTGAGCGCTTTCATCCCATTTATTATAGAACTTCTTCAGAATTATGATAATCATTTGCTCACCTTTTCTGGGCATATTTTGCTAATTTTCAATGTGTTTTGTAGGGAATGTCACTCTTCCTAAAATAGTGCCCCTTTGACCACAGTGTCTAGTCATACCAGGCTTGGACCATTGTACTACGTTATACTTCACTTATTTTGACCCATTACTGTGTACAGTGCTATATTTTGTAGTCTTTGTACAAACCACCAATAACAACTTGAAAGGTTGCAGTGATTCTTCACTAGAAAAATCATAGGGCAGGGATACTTGAACTGTATAGAACAGCTTTGGGAACTGTTATTATATTTTATTTCTTATAGGTTAGTTAGAGGTGACTTCTGCCTTGCCCATGAAGTAATGCCTGATTTGAATCTGCTTGAAATTCTGTGCCATTAATGTGTCACCGTGGGAGCTAGTCCCCATATCAGGACCGTAAGTATCAGTAGTAAAATAAAATAACCCATGTTAGGTTATCCAGTCCATCCTTTTCAGTGGATAGGACTAGTCCACTGTTTGGCACCAACATGGCAAACAGCTCTCCTCAAGCAGCTTAAGTTCCTCTCCTACCTCCCGTAATACACTGTCTCTTCCTGTTTCCTCAGATGTCATTTACCTCCATAGCTTTGACAGTGATCCTCAGTAGCTCTCAAATAAGTGCTTCTTTTCTTGCTTATTTCTCTATAAAAATTAGAGTTTCTAACTCCAACTTGTCTTTATCTTTGTTGTTACTTGTTTATATGTAAGTTGTTCCCATTTGAGCTGAATCCCCCCCCCCCCCGCTTTGTTGTGATCCATGGGCCTTTCACTTAAAAATGCTTTGATAATAGTGTTATTCATAGGTACAATGGCCCCACCAGCACTCTCTGCCAGTCCCACGAACTAGCACCCAACCCCCTCAGCAGAGGAATACAAATTTTTGTTCATTAATACAACAGATCCATGAAAAACCAAAATAAAAGAGGTAGATACGCCACAACTATCGAAGCAAACCAAGTAGATAAGAGTAGAAAAATAACCTTTTATTCCATACAAAGTAAGCGCTTTCACGTTACAAAGAACGCTTCATCAGACTTTAACATAATACAAGAAACTCATTGCATTTAAATATTCAGAAAGCACCAATAGCACACCTCATCAATGTCACATGTGTTCCACATCAGATCACATCATTCACTTTTAAAGGTATAGAGAAAGGAATTTATATATATATATATATATATATATATATATATATATACATATATAAGTATATGCAGACTCACATTAAATATACACATAAATTATAAACCACTGATAAAACTATTTTGTATGTATTAAAAAATTGTATATAAATATAAAATACTTATAAAAATACATATGAAAACACACATAAAAACACACATAAAACACACATAAAAAACTTACTATCTAATTTAATGCACAAACGGTCTATCTATTAAAAAAGGTTTTAAAGATAACTTATCATTGAGGCCATGCCCCTTATCTGCAGCTAGCTTTATTATCCACCTAGCTTCTGTTCTCTCTGTTTTATTCCTAATATTGCCTAACCTCTCTGTCTCTAGTAACTGTCCTATAGCCATGAATCTAAAAACATGTGTAGTGTCATTTTGCAGAGTATGCTTAGCTAGGGCATTTCCTTCATTCTCTCTATGGATAGCATAAAGATGCTCCCTAATTCTTTCCCTCAATGTCCTATTAGTCTTACCTACATAAAAACATTGACACTTTTTACAGGTAGCTAAATAAATCACATTCCTCGATTTGCAGTCTGCATACTCATTGAACTCATATTTGACCCCAGTGTCAGGATGTATAAAGACATTGGAATTCATTATATAGCCACACTGATAACAAGGACGACAGGCATAGGTACCCTTTCTCTGTGAAGTAGCCCTATTGGCAGGTATCTTTTCATAACAAAGCATCCGTTTAAGTGACTTAGTATTTTTGTAACTAAAGGCCGGTCTCTCACCTACTAAATCTTTAATACTATCATCCAACTGCAGGATGTTCCAATGCCTTTTAATAATATCGACAATGGAAGTATTATTATTAGTATAGGGAATAACTACCCTTCTCCTATCTCCTTTTTTCTCTACAGGTTGCTTGTAAGTATTTCCATTATGCTTAATATACGGTAACCCTAACTGCTCACGTCCTATATCATCCTTCAAAAGAAAATCATGAGTGCGATAGCCTCTATCCACAAAATCACGTCCTACAGCTACAACTGCTTCCGAGAAAGCTTGATCATCACTAGTTATATGTGAATAGCGCTTCAACTGATTCTTGACAATATTCTTATGCACATATGGTGGGTGCATACTGCTTCTATGCAAGATGGCATTCCTCCTACATGGCTTCTTGAATACTTTAGTCTCAAAAACACCATTGTACTTACTCAATGTAACATCTAAGAAGTCTATTTTGTCCTGTGAGACTGTGCTTGTTAAAGTAAGGAAAGTAGTAGTTCCATTTATATAAGTAACAAAATCATCTAAACTTTCCAGATCACCTCCCCAAAGCAAAAAAAACGTCATTAACAAAACGTTTGTAGCATTTGATGTACTTAGAAAAAATCAGTTGTTCCAACACATAGGCACTTTCCCAATAAGCTAACACTAGATTGGCATAAGAGTTGGCACATGAGGTGCCCATAGCTACACCTCTAATCTGAAGGTAGTAGTCACTTCCAAAGGTAAAGACATTATAATTAAGAACTAATTCTAATAACATCGTAATCCTTATGACCTGACTATTGAATTATTGAATAATAATTCAGTCCTTTATTAATTAAATACAGTCTTAAATATTCAAGACCTATTTCATTGGGGATGCAGGTAAACAGAGACACTACATCCAGTGTTACCATGTAATCTGACTCTCTTAAAGTTTTATCTATATTGAAGGGTGCTAAGATTTCTAAAAATTGTTTAGTGTCACGTAATACAGATTCTGTAGAGTCTACTATAGGTCTTAACTTCTTCTCTAAATAAATTGACGTAGTCTCTGTCAACCAGCCTCTGCCCGACACTATGGGTCTAAGGGGAGGATCAACCATTGTCTTGTGTATCTTAGGAAGACCTCTTATGGTTGGTATCACGGGTTTCTCAATTAAAAAATACTTGTACAAATCATTATCTATGATGCCAAACATTAACATATCATACAAATCTGCATGCACTGTTTTAATTATTTTATCTAAATCTAACCTAGTTAACTTCTTATAAGTAGTTACATCTGAAAGCATCTCTAACATGGCATTATTGTAAAAGTTAGTATCAAGTAATACAGTAGCTCCCCCTTTATCCGCTGGTCTTATTACTATATCTGTATTATTCTGCAAATCCTGTAGCGCCAATTTCTCACTTTTAGAAACATTATAAAAATCAGGTTTAACCACATTCCCCTCAAACACTTTTAAAAAATCATTACTACAAGCTTTCTCAAAACTATCAAGTAGTGGGTGTAGAATAGGGGTGTATACTGATGTTTTTTTTAAACAACATAGTGTCAGCATTAACTAAATCATTCTTACCAAATTGTAAACCAAGTGCTACATTTCTAGTAAAACATTTAATGTCCACTACAAGATTACTTACATCAACTCCTATTTGATCTGTGTTTGTGGAGATCCATGAAAAAGACTATATAGACCAAGAAACTTTGTGTCGTTTGAAAAAAGAAGCAACCGAGGAAGTACAAACATTTAAAGAATAAAATTTAGAGATGTTTGAAGGGTATAAAAAATACGGACATGAGAAAGAAAGAGAGATTTGATATTGTACAGTATTTATACAAAGGAGAAAGCCAAGTTAATCAACACAAAAAAGGCAGCTCCAAAGATATTTGAAGAAAAATATAGCCAAAGGCATCCAGATATGGATAATTTCACATTAAAAAATAAGATCGCAAAGGGAGACTGTAGAACAGAAGATTAGTCAAGTAGAAGTAAAAAAAAAAAAAAAAAAAAGAAGCTGAAATTATTGTGAAATGAAGGATTCAGTGTAGAAAGTCTAACACAGGACATATCACAGCATGATGGAACAACTAGTGCCCAAAGTAAGGAGGAACAAGAGGAGCAGGAGATATCTGAGGAAGAAATATGGAATGGGAGAGAGAAAGAGATTTAATATGGTGCAATATTTATGCAAAGGAGAAAGCAAAACTCATCAATGCAAAAAGAGCAGCACCAAAGATACTTGAAGAGAAATATAGGCAAAGATATCTGGATATGGAAAATTTTGCAATACAAAAAAAAAGAAAACAAAGAGGAAAAGAGGATTAGTAATGTAGAGGTTAAAGAAGTAGAAACTGAGGTCATGGAATACTTGCAAAGTGAAGGATTTAGTGTAGAAAATGTAACTCCGATAACACAACAGGACAGAGCAATTGTTTGTGTCTTTCAGCTTTTCCTGGTTAGGGGTCACCACAGCGGAACTCTGGTCCACTAATGATTGGCAGTTGATTTTTACATACCGGCTTGCCAGGCTTGACACACAACCTTCAACGAAGGTACGCCCATTCATGCATGTCTCCACGCAGAAGACGCACTAGCTGAGAATCGAACCGGACAGCGTCTTACTGTGAGGCGACAACGCTACCGCAGCACCACCACAGAGCAATAGACACCCAAATTAAGGAGAATCCAGTGGAGCAGGAATCATCTAATCAGTTGACATATGAAGATACCGTGGAGCCTCCCACAGGAAACCAGTACAAAAATTCGGTTGGAGCTATACAGCAAGGGAAAGAAACTGTGACAGCTTAGACCCAGTCAGTGTTGTGGAGTGATAGGCCTGTGAGTTCCCATTGAAAGAGCAATGGATGACACAGGGTGAAGGTGAAGAGAACATGCCACAGGAAGAAGCTCTGGAACTTTCTATAAAATGCCTGCAGGAAATGGTGAACAAAGAATGTGCCCTAAGTTTAGAAGAAAATGATCTTCAAGAACAGTTGCTTGATTTAATGGAGATGTATATACATATTAAGATCAATGAAGAAAAAATTAGAAGTTTGATAAAACAAATGAACCAGTAATTAGGACTGTCCATAGAGATTCATGTGCTACAACAGAAGTAAATAGGTTACATTAATGTGCAGCCAAATTAATAACAGATAAAGTCCTACCACAAGAACACAGGGTAGTAAGGGAAAGGATGGGGAGAAATTGAATGCCATCATGGAAGTATTGAATAGAGAAAACTATAAACAATTAAGACAAGAACTATCACTGTTAGAAGAGTACAGAAGGAGGGAACAGATCAACAAAAATATGCAGAAACATAGACGTGATAAAAGCAATGCACGGTATTGTAACGGATCAGGATTTATCATGCACTATCGCAAATAATAAACTAAAAATATCCACACAGGCAGAAAAACATAGAAGATACACAGATAAATATAAAGGAAAAGCACAAAATAAGCAGCTTATTGATGACCCAAAAAAGTCTTGTAGAGAACTGGAAAACAAGGTAAAAGGAATTGAAAGACCACCAAAAAAGAAGAAATAGATACATTTTGGAGAAATATTTATGAAGATCCTGTGGAACATAACATCATCTTCTTCTTTCGGCTGTTCCCGTTAGGGTTTGACACAGCGGATCATCTGTTTCCATTTCTTCCTGTCCTCTGCATCATGCTCTTTCACATCAGCCACCTGCATGTCCTGTCTCATCACATCCATAAACCTTATCTTAGGCCTTTCTCTTTTCCTCTTACCTGGCATCTCCATCCTTAGCATCCTTTTCCCAATATATCCAGCATCCCTCCTCAGCACATGTCCAAACCAACACAATCTCACCTCTCTTGCTTTGTCTCCAAACTGTCCAACCTGAGCTGACCATCTAATATACTGATTCCTAATCCTGTCCATCCTAGTCACACCCAGTGCAAATCTTAACATCTTTAACTCCAGCTCTGACTCCTGCCTTTTTGTCAATGCCACCATCTCCAACCCATATAACAAAGCTGGTTTCACTACCCTCTTGTAGGCCTTCCCTTTCACTCTTACTGGTACCCGTCTTTCACAAATCACTCCTGACATTCTTCTCCACCCATTCCTCCCTGCCTGTACTCTCTTCTTCACCTCTCTTCCACACTCACCATTACTCTGAACTGTTGATCCCAAGAACTTAAACTTATCCACCTTTACCAACTCTACTCCCTGCAACCTCACCATTCCTCTACCCTCCCTCTCATTTACACACATATATTCTGTTTTAGCTCTGCTGACCTTCATTCCTCTTCTCTCCAAAGCATAGCTCCACCTCTCCAGGGTCTCCTCAACCTGGTCCCTACTCTCACTACATATCACAATGTCATCTGCAAACACCATAGTCCACTGGGCCTCCTGTCTGATCTCATCTGTCAACCTGTCCATCACCACTGCAAATAAGAAAGGGCTCAGAGCTCATCCTTGATGTAATCCCACCTCCACCTTAAACGTATCTGTCACTCCCAACGCTGTCCTCACCAGTGTCACACTACCCTCGTACATATCCTGTACTACTCTTACATACTTCTATGCCACTCCTGACTTCCTCATACAATACCACAACTCCTCTCTAGGCACCCTGTCATATGCTTTCTCTAAGTCCACAAAGACCCAATGCAACTCCTTCTGACCTTCTCTGTATTTCTCCAACAACACTCTCAGAGCAAACATTGCATCTGTAGTGCTCTTTCCTGGCATGAAACCATACACTAATCATCACCTCCCTTCTTAACCTAGCTTCCACTACTCTTTCCCATAACATCATGCTGTGACTGATCAGTTTTATCCCTCTGTAGTTACTGCAGCTGTGCACATCATCCTTATTCTTAAAGATAGGTACCAGAACACTTTTTCTCCACTCCTCAGGCATCCTCTGACTTTCCAAAATTTCATTAAGCAATCTGGTTAAAGATTCCACTGTCATTTCTCCTAAGCACCTCCATTATTCCACTGATATGTCATCTAGGCCAACAGAATTTCCATTCTTCATCCTCTTCATAGCTGTCCTTAATTCCTCCTTGCTAATCTGTTTCACTTCCTGAGTCACTATCCCCACATCATCCAACCTTCTCTCTCTCTCATTCTCTTCATTCATCAGCCCTTCAAAGTACTCTTTCCATCTACTCAACACACTCTCCTCACTTGTGAGTACGTTTCCCTCACTATCCTTTATCACCCGTACCTGCTGCACATCTTTCCCAGCTCTGTCCCTCTGTCTAGCCAGTCATACAGGTCCTTTTCTCCCTCTTTAGTGTCCAATCTCTCATACAACTCTCCATATGCCTTATCCTTAGTCTTCGCCACCTCTCTCTTTGCCATGCGCCTCATCTCCTTATACTCATGTCTACTTTCTTCATCTCTTTGACAATCCCACTTCTTCACCAGCCTCTTCCTCTGTATACTCTCCTGTACTTCCTCATTCCACCACCAGGTGTCCTTGTCCTCCTTCCTCTGTCCAGATGTCACACCAAGCACCTTTCTAGTAGTCTCCCTTACTAGCTCTGCTGTAGTTACCCAGCTGTTCGATAACTCTTCACTGCCTCCCAGTGCTCGTCTTAACTCTTCCCTGAACTCCACCTCATAATCACCCTTTTTTAACTTCCACCATTTAATCCTTGGCACTGCTTTCACACTCCTCCTCCTCTTCTTGATCACCAACGTCATCCTACAGACCGCCATTCTATGCTGCTTAACTACACTTTCCCCTGTCACCACTTTACAGTCTCCAATCTCCTTCAGACTGGCCCTCCTACATAGGATATAATCCACCTGTATGCATCTTCCTCCACTCTTGTACGTCACCCTATGCTCCTCCCTCTTCTTAAAATACATATTCACCACAGCCATGTCCATCCTTTTCGCAAACTCCACAATCATCTGACCTTCTGCATTCCTCTTCTTAACACCAACGTACCCATCACTTCCTCATCCCCTCTGTTCACTTCACCAACATGCCAATTGAAGTCCGCTCCAATCACTAGTCCCTCACCCTTGGGTACACTCACCACCACTTCATCCAACTCACTCCAAATTTTTTCTTTCTCACCCATCGCACACCCAACTTGTGGAGCATATGCACTAACAACATTCATCATTACACCATCAATTTCAAGCTTCATAAACATCACTCTATCAGACACTCTCTTCACCTCCAAAACACTCTTGGCATACTGTTCCTTTAGGATAACACCTACCCCATTTCTCCTGCCATCCACACCATGATAGAACATTTTGAACCCACCTCCTATACACCTGGCCTTACTTCCCTTCCATCTGGTCTGTTGCACACACAATATATCAACCTTCCTTCTCTCCATCATATCAGCTAGCTCTCTCCCTATACCAGTCATACTGCCAACATTCAAAGTTCCTACCCTCACTACTACACTTCTAATCTTCCTCCTCTCTTCCAGACTTCGAGCATGCCTTCCCCCTACTCTTTTCCTTCGGCCAACAGTAGCCCAATTTCCGCCAGCACCCTGTTGGCTAACATTACTGGTGACGGTCGTTGTTAACCCGGGCCTCGACCGATCCGGTATGGAAATATGAAATGTTCTCCGCATAAGTCATTTGGCAGAGGTTTTACGCCGGATGCCCTTCCTGACGCAACATTCCCCATTTATCCGGGCTTGGGACCGGCACAAAGAATTGCACTGGCTTGTGCATCCCCAGTGGCTGGGTTACATAACAAAGATGCTAAATGGATAGAAGAAGTAAAAGAAAGAAAAAGAAGTTCAGATGTACAGGATATGAAGTGAGATGAACTAATGGCCAGAGAACTTGAAAAAAAGTTAAGAAAAGCCTCTAATTGAAAAACCCCAGGCCCAGATGCAGTACTTAACTTCTGGCTAAAAGTATTAGCATCTTTTCCCAAAGATTTAGCCATGCGTAAGACCTGTTTATATGCACACCCCAAACAGGCATCAGCCTGGCTAACAACAGGAAAAACATTGCTCCTACTTAAGAGTGAACCTGTAAGCTACCCTAAAAACTATAGACCATATTACTTGCCTTCCAGCGACATATAAACCGTTCACTGGAATTGATGCTGACAGAGTTTATAGTCATTTAGAAGAAAACTGAATTATGGCAATAGAACAAAAGGAGTCATATGGAACAAAGGTTCATTTACTAATAAAGTCATAGAGAACTGTAAAAAGGGAAAGAATCTAAGTATGGCATGGATAGACTACAAAAAAGCATTTGAAAGTATCCCACATTCATGGATAAAAGAGTGCTTAAAAATGTATAAGATATACCTTACACTGATAAACTACATTGCAGCGACAGTGAAACAGTGGCCAAACACTTTGCAGTTAAACCATGATAAAAGACAAATTATTATTTCAGGGATAAAAATCCAAAGGGGGATATTCCAGGTGGGCTCTCTGTCACCTCTGCTCTTTTGCCTTGCCCATAACACATTAAGCTGTCTGCTTAACAGATTAGGTCATGGCTAAAATTTGGCTGCCAGAAGGCAAGAAACTGTAAAGACTTATCATCTTCTATTTAATGATGATTTGAATGGTATAGCTCATCACATGCCAGTGGTTTGCCACTGAAAGCGCAACTGCAAGCAGTTACAACTTTTTCAGATGATATAAGAATGGCCTTTGGTCTTGATAAATGGGCAAAAACATCCTTTAAAAGCAGGAAAGCTGAAACACCAAGAAAACATCAGTAAACATTTGAGAATTGACAGATCAACTATAAAACATGAACAGATGCAAATAAAACTCAGTAAGGAATATTTTAGGGTCTACTTTAGATTGCCAAAAACTCAAAATGTCGACCGCTCACATGAGTGAATAATCAGGAAGTCAATGTTGTTTTTTTGGGATCGCATTACAGTGAAGATCGGAATATTTGCCCTTTCCTCACTGTAGTCCGATCTCAGAGTAGGAATATATATTTAGCAGGGGGTGTGGGGGGCACAGCCCCCCACAATAGTGATTTTGAGTTCCTGATTATTCGCTCATGTGAGCGATCGACATTTTAATTTTCATTATTCTGACACAGACCTATATTTTCGAAGATTTAAATTAATCCTGAAAACAACATTGACATCTAGGAACAAAGTTCAAGCTATAAATCAATTTGCTCTTCCTGTCCTAATTTACGGTTTTGGAGTGACTGACTGGCCCCAAAAAGTGTTAGATAGATTAGACAGGAAAACAAAGGATGCTTCATGCTCATCAAATGATTTATAAAAATCAGTGCATACCAAGATTATATGTTCCCCTTTCTGAAGGAGGTATGGACCTCCTTGAAATTGATTACATGTATAGATCTGCAATCATGGAACTGCATACATATCTGCTGACCTCACAAGACCCAAACATAGTGAAAGTTTTGAAACATGAGGAGAATAAATCTAAGATGACTTCCCTGCTTAGTCTAGCAGAAGCATATCAGCGTCAAGAGGGAATGGAAATCAGACCAGAAGTAGATAGAAATCAGGCAGCAACTGAATGTGCCAATAAACAAAAGAAAGAATATAAGGTGAAAGATCAGATGAGAAGGCAAGAAATGTGAAAAATGCATAAATATAGTTGCAAGTCTAGCAAATTCCTGTAACAGCCTCATGTTGATCAGGATCGAATGCAGGAATGGTTAAGGATAGGCAAATTCAAACCAAAAGATGAAAGGTTAATATTGGCGGCCTAAGATATTGGACTACCTACACGTTGGTTTACAAAGTCCTTTGAACATGTGGGAGAAACAGACAAATGTAGGTTTTGTGAAACAGAATTGGAAACTATTGCACACCTTGTTGCTGGTTGTGACATACTAATGGCAGAAGGACTGTATACTGAAAGGCATAATAATCTGGCAAGACTGTTGCACTGGGGATTGCACAAACATTATAATATTGAAGTAGCTGAAAAGCACTGGAAACATGAGCCACAAAGCATCATAGAAAATTATGAAGTCTACATCACATGGAATCACCCAGTGCCAACAGTTGAAAACATACATGCGAGAAAACCAGATAGAGTGGTCCATGAAAAGAAGCCAAAAGTAGCATTGATCATTGAAATTGCTACACCAGTAACTACAGTATCTTACATACAGAGAGGCACAAAGTCATGCAATATCAGGATTTGCAGGCAAAAATGAGAGCAATGTGGAAGAAAGATACCCAGGCAGTTCCAGTAATAGTATGAACAACAGGTCTTATAAAAAAGAATCTACAACTGTATTTGGATACGTTACTGATGCATGTAACTCCATACAAATTGCAGGAGGAGTAATTACTGGGCACATTGCAGGTGTTGCAAAGAGCACTTTTGGCTGAATCAATTATTGAAACAATACTCGTTTCATGGACTTTAATTGTACTTTGACTTAGGAATGGGGTCCATTCCCATCATGGTATTAGAAACCCAAAAGAGTTGGAGAAGTTAAAAAAAAGGAGAGGAAAAAAAAGACTTATGCAAAACTGTAGGATGCTCATTGGCTTCCTGCAGACAGTACTCAAGCCACACAAGCCTCCCCCAAGCTCTTCAAGTGCAGCCAAAAAAAAAAAAAAAAAAACGTACGCACTCCTCCTACTGGATCATCAACCAGGTGGCCAGATACATGCCAACCCCCCCCAAGAAAAAAAAAATGCCCACGATCATGTATATGGGGCACCTGAAATGCAGGAGCCAATCAGATCTTGTTTCTGCACCCTGTCCCCGACCCTCCTCCTTCAAATTTTACTTACATTTTTTTTCTTCTTTTAAGCTATAGCAAATTGCTTGCTGCAAATAGATCAAGCAGTTGCTACAGTTTATAACACACATGTAATGTTGCAGTGCAGCATTAGGTTTGACTGAAAATGCAACACTGGCTTTTAATAGCTGGTATTGCATTAAAGAGCAATAGGGAAGTGGGATGATGGATCTGATAGCCAATCACACCTCCTAACAGTTTGAGCTCAGGGCATTTGCCCCTTCACCTTGCCCTAGCTACTCTACTGCTGTTATCTGTGCTTCTCCTATTGCAATTGGTTCAGCTTGTTTAAATGCATAAAACAGCTGTTCTTTTGGTCACCACTGGTCTGTTCTGGTGTTGTGTAATTTGGTACTTTTATTTAAAATAGAAAAGGTGTCTGTTTAAAAAAATAGAACTGATGAGCCCACAAGATCCTTCCCCAGGGCACCCAGAGTTTTTTTTTTATGTGGAGGGTTATGTGAAATCTGCAAATCTTTTGGATGCAGAACCTTGGAGGAGCACAGAAACAAACACATTGTTAAAGGTCTTCTTTCCACTGATGATTCTGAAAGAGACAATAAGGAAAAAGAAGGACAAAAGGAAGAAGAAAGGCTTAGGAGGACTCTTTGCTCATAAGCAACCTTGTGCAGAACAGTCAGCTTCAAAATCATTTCAGGCCAGAAGACTTTGACACTGCTCCACCCCTGTTCAAATACTCATTAGGGTTTAACCATTGCTGCTCCTTTTATAGAGTCTCCTCAGGACCCTTGGTCTTCAGAAGTAGTGTTAGTCTGAGAAACTTGGAGCTTTTCTTCAGCGAATGACTTGTCCAGGTATCTGAACTCTAGTGCAGCATTCTCTGTGTTATCCAAATCAGTGAGATCTATCAGGGACTCCTCAATGCAACATGATTTGAAGTGCATGATGAGGGCATTTATTAAAGCATAGATTGACATAGTGTCATATTCTCCCTCGGTCCCTAGGGTAGATATGTCTAAATCTCTGCTCTCTGCAACCTGTACTCTTTCCGCGGGCCAAGTTCTGGCACAGGAAGATTCAAAGATGCTTGATACCAGCACTGTTGGAGTTGAGCAAGACCTATGCTCCCAGGGATTGGAGTCAAGAAGTCATTCTTGGTTTCAGCACCAATGTTGTCAGGATTATTCACGGTTTCCAACACTTCAGCTTTTGACTTCTCAGTTCTAAGTTCAGCTTTTGGTCCCAGAATAGTCTCAGGGTCAGTGCCTCTTAGCGCTGGACTTTCATCAGCATCAGCCTCGTGGGCACCATCGTCAACTTTGGTATCTGTTACATCAACTACCACAGGCAATTTAAAGTATTAGGAGGCCAACCTCACTGTCAAGACATAACAGATAAAGATGTACCACCTCCTTTGGCTTCAGCTTCACATATCTGTTGGTTTTCTGCTTTTGGCTCTAGGCATCAGCTCCACTGACAGAGAACATCAAAAAGCTTCATGAAAAGATGACATTCAAGGTCAGACCAGTCTTCCTTCCTCTTGGAAGACTTCCAGCCTGAGAAACAAAAAAGGTGAAGTGTAAACAGAGACTCTTAAATTTCCATGCAGAGTCTCTAACACAGAAACTCAGATCTTAACAAAGAGGAGGGCTCACCACAGTCCCCCCCCCCATGCTATCCCATATTTGAGGAGATCCTAGAATTAATGCAACAGATCATAGGAAATTACTAGGCTAATGACCCTGGGGCCTTTTTAAGACTAGCTAAGTTTTACCCTTATTTCCAGGTAATGGTCACATGACCGATGAGATGATGCTTATGGAGACTTTTTAATTTGCTTCATTTACTTTCTGGATGGTTCTCTTTGCTGACCATTTGATTGAATTGGTAGTGAGTTGGGTTTGGCAAGAACCTGGTGTGGTTGAGACCATTTCTTGGAAACCAGACAAGATACCACATCAACCTAAAGACAGTCAGTATTGGGACAAGGTCCCCTTGCTGACTCTGTGGTGCTGACCAAAATAGCACCCACAAATGAGATCTGAACGTGGCTGTCCATCCCTGGACAGGGATTCCAGGACAATGGACAGAATGGGGACAGGGTGATGGACAGAATGAGGAAGTAAACTTATGTGTCGAGAACCTTTGCTGTAAGAGCCTTAAATTATCTGAATACTTATAAGCAGATTCCAGTGTGACCTTGCCAAAGAGACTTTGGATGCATTGAGATGACCAGACACTTGCTGGCAACTGGAAGCTCAGATGTTCCTTATGCTTAACTTCTTTCTCCTTTCTGTACACTTATTACATAATGCAGCTAATGGAATAGGTAGAGCTGCTTGAACAGGCATCACTATAATATTCTGTGACAGGCTCAATCTTTGTGATTCTTTGGAGAACTTCAGGGTATCTTTCACAAATGCCTCCTTTGATGGGTCATCACTTTTTGGATCTAGTATGAAGATGAAATTGGAAAAAAGTGAGCAAGAGGGCAAAACATCGTTTGTTGCGGGAGTGAAGTTCATAGCTCCCCAAAGATCCCTTTCAGGGAATCAGACCATCTATGAAGTTGTGGTTTAAGGTGTCCCACAGACTATCCTTTAGCCAACTTCAGAATAGGAGTTTCCATGAAAGGCACAAGAGATCCTTCAGTGGAAGCTGCTTCAGAGGCAAAGGTGCTCTGATAAATCTAGGTTTCTGCAGTCCCTTCCAACGTAGGCAACAGCAGAACCCCTAAGATCTTGCTTGAATCTTCCTGTCTGGTCAGTGAGGGGGTCATCTCTCCTTGCACTAGACTGTGTGGATGGGCATCACACAGAAAAAATGGATCAGGAAGATAGTATCCAGAGGCTATTATGTTCCCGTTTCCAAAGCCATCCTCCCCTCCTTTTCCAGACATTCTACTCCATGAAATGAATGAGGGTGGTAATAGAAGAGGCTTCAAGCCTTCAACTCAGAAGAGCCATCTAAGAGGTTGTACCAGGCCAGAAAGGGTTTGGGTTTTTCAAGATTTTTTTTTTTTTGGTTCTTAGAAGTCAAAGGACACTAGGTTAATACTGGATCTCAATGGCCTAAACCATTATGAAAAAAGAAAAGGTTATGGATGGTCACAGTGCAATCCATTCCTCAGTGTCTAGAGAGGGGGGAGATTAGATTGCATCTCATGTGAGGACCTGAGGAATCTGAATATTTCCATAGCTATATGACTGGCTCCTCCCTTTACTACCAAGAAGCCGTTTATTCAAGCAAGGGACTAACATTCTTTGACTTCTCCTGCCCCTCTAGATCTCCATAAACCAAGAAAAGTCAAAACTGGTACCAGCTCAATCTCTTTTGTTTTATAGCATGCCACCTGGACACCCTACAGAAATGAGCCAGACTTTCACAGGAGTGTATTTTCCCTATTGACACATCTGTCAATCTACTCTTAAGTATCTTTCCAGCACCCCTCATGCCCTTGGATTTTATGGCAGCCACAATGCCAGATTTTGCATGTAGATTCTTCAGTGGACAGTAAAGGTTCAGTGATCAAAACTTGAGAATAACATGAGTAAAGTTTTCAGATTAATGTCCACTTGCAAGGAGGCACCTCGTATGGTGGCTGGGCAGCTGTAGTGCCAAAGTGGGAGTTGCATTCACTTTCCCTCTCCCTTCCACTGTGCTCACAGTTAAATGTATTTGCCCTAGGGTGGAGGCACATTGGGCTGGGCATACAGTACAAGGAATGGGATCTTCCAGGAGGGAATTTAACACAGTAATGTTCTGGAGAAGAGGATGTTCCCTTTAAGGGTTTTTCCTCCCAGGGTTTAATATCTGTAAACACAGGCAGCATGGTTGTGGTATGGTAAAGCAGGAAGCAAGGACCTACCAGATCATATTCCCTTTCTCATGAGGCTGTGAGAGAGTGGAAATGGATAATTTCAACCCAACACTTTGTGCTAGCAATGCACATACCTGACCCAGTTCGCCTACCTAGCAGATAAACTCTGCAGATATATCCTAATGTCACACAAGTGGTCCCTCAGTCCTGAAATAGAACAGAACTTACTCCATCTCTGGGGAAAAGCCTTGCTGTGGCCTATTTGCATCCTCTTCCACTACCACATGCAGCAACTTCTTTTCCCTCATACCTCCACTGGGACACTCCCTGAGGGTTGTGATAGTCCACTAATGGCTGTCATGTCTTCCTTATGCCATTCTCCCTCTTCTCCAAATTAGGAAAATCATCCAGAAAGTGGAGTTGTGCAGAGCAATGGTCATCCTCAAAGGCCTCATCAGCTGCGGTTTCCCCTGCTAAGGTCTCACCTAAGAAGTATCCCTCTTGTAGATCTAGCACCAGACTTCCTCCCTTATCCATCTGGCAAACTACACATGGATATTATAGTCCTTTGCTTAACCACATGGTTACTACAACTACACTAATGGCCAAGGGTCCAAATATCTTATCAGTGGGATCCAGGGGATCCAGATCCTCACAGCTACCAAGTGGTCATCTGCCTGCAAGCTGTTTAAGAGCAAATGGCATAATTATTCCTTTGGGCTACACTGATGGGTTTAATCCCCATTCTTTGCCCCATTCCATTAAGTTCTGTATTTTTGTCATCTTGTTTTGGTGCTGGATCTAGTTTATCATCCATTAAAGTTTATTTGACAGTGAACTGTTAATTTTCATGAAGGAATTAATTTTCAGTTTCTTGCTAAAGCTGGCATTTGAAAATGTGGTGGTCATTGGTTATTGAGTTGGACCTCTAGTCCAGAAGTGACTATATTTTTGAAGCATTATATTATGAATTTTCTTTATACTGCATAAAGACAGGAAAAAGAGAAAGAGAGGCGTGTTTGCATATGGGTGGGGAGACAGAAGTATAAATGTAAGACAGTAACCATTAGAATTGCTGAGACTTAAAATCCTGAATCCTAAAATGTGGTGACAGCATGACTACAAATCTAGACTTACATATACCAAATCAGAATTGCCATTTTCTGACTATTCCCTTTTCTTTGAGGTGTAGCCATCTCAGAATTGGTATGTATAAATTTGGGAGCATGGAGAGAAGAGAAAAATGATCCTTGATATTCAGTCTTCCCCTGTATTTTTGCCTCTTTTTGTGGCATTTCAGGACTTGTCATTGACAGCCTTGACATTTCAGTAGTGAGCCATGTAAGAACACTGGGAGTCGCCAGGGATGGAGGTGGGAAGAAAGTAAAGCAGGTTCCGTTTGGCAACTAACAGTGGCCAATTAGTGTTCATATGTGCACTAAAGGCAGTGGAGGAGGTAAGATAAGATACTAAATTTGAGTCAGAAAAAGATGAGAATGGCTGGGAATGTAAGCTAATTTATTTATAATGCAACTTAGTCAATCAAATGGGTGAACTGCTCCACAAACTCTTGTGATGATGTAGCCAGGAAGTGTTATTGCTCAGCAACCAGGAGGGGAACTATAGGTTCGGACCATCCTAGCAGGTTGCAAACACCTTGGTATGGAATAGTGAAACACCAGGGTGGTGTCTGGGTTTAATGATGAGTTCTGAGAGAGTTTACTGTTCAGAGCTTGAGAGGAAGATTGCACTGAAAATCTCTGCAGTTAGATTCAGGTTCCACTAGCAGGATAGTTAGACCATAAAAACTCAACAAGTGAAAAGGGCTTCCTTGTTGTAAGAGTACTACAGGCATCTGTTATGTTTAATATCTGTAGCAAACACATTCAGAGTAAAAATAATTATAGGGATGCTTTTCCTTCTTCCCCAACCATTATATGATGCTTTGATCCCCCATACAGCTTATACTGTATACTTGATCCTTAAAGTTATGGATTTTCAGAGTGAATGTAGACATTGTCAATTTTGTGTTGAATGCAATAAAATATTCCATTTAAAGTATGCTGTACTCATCCCCAGTCAGCCACACTATGATCCAGAGCCACACTCATACCCTGGTCATCAAGTCTGTAAGTGACACGTCATTCCACTTCATCAGCGGCTTAGCAAGTAATCATTTTAAATATTCATTCTTCAGAGCAGGGTGTATATCTGCTTTCTAAAACTTAAGAAAGCAGTTTCCATGGGTAAGTCACTCTCTCACACTGTTTTATCTCTAGTTTAGTATGGAACATGTACTGTACAATTTCAGGTTTATCATTTAGTTTACTGCTTGAGCTAAGTATACTAATTGGTCATACTACTGTCATTTTCCTTCTAGGTATGGAGACCAGATAAACATAATGACTGTTATTTCAGTTATTCCAGGTTGTACAGCTGTATAGCTGCCCTCGACTGGGAGTATGCTGAAAAGGATTTTCTTTCCAGTTCTAGGTTAAACTTGGCTGAGGTTAAGTTAAGCTTGTGGATCTGCTTCATGTGCTGAATAACAATATAGTCTTGAATAGATTCCTTGCATTCTCAGTATTTTCTTAAGTAAAACAATGCACATAGTCACTTAAAAAGCTCTGACATGAAGGGTGCATTTCCTTTTCATCAGAAATGCACAGGCAAAAATCATTGTAGTTCAGAAACGCAACGTAGTAAAAAAGTAGTCTGTAAGAAAAGTACTGAACTTGGTAAGAAATAAGTTAGAAAACAGATAATTACTGGTGGAGAGAAAGGTAAAGATAGTGATATGAATTGAGTCATGTGGTTCAGTAAAACGAGCATTTTTTATAAACTGGGGTTTAAAAGGAGTCATGAAACTAGTAAAGGAGGTGGGGGGAGTTGGTGAAGCATTATGGGAAGGGCTCATTAGGTCTCATTTTTACTACTTTTGTTCACTCTCTGAAGACAACAGATACCTCTTAACATAAGACACTTGGCACCTTAGGTGGCCATTATGGGCTGAAGAGACTTTTGACAGGTCTGGCAGGTAAAAAGAAAGGGACTTCTTCAGCAGGATATGAGGGTTCTGCCCCAAGGGTTACTTGGGTAGGTGATGTTAGTAATGACTGGACTCTTAGTCGATTCAGTAACAATGGAGATTTTTCTTCAGTACTGGAGTTTTGAACCTCAGCTAATGTGAACAGGATTCATAGAGCATGTTGTGGGAGGTGGACATACAGATATGCTATTCTTATCCATATAGTAAAGTAGCTGAGCCCTGTCTGTTCTCTGTAAGGAGAAATTCAAGTAGCTATTTGAAATGTTGGGACCCATATAGCAGGTCCCAAAATATTGAGACTTAATGGCCAAATATCCGGGCTTACTTGTACTAAGACTTTGGTGGCCATTTCTCTGAATATTCCCTTTAATTGAGGTATGGTGGTCCCACAAAAAAGAACTTTTCAGGAGAAGTTCAATGTTCAATATTTAATCTTCTGTGGTATTTTTAGTCTCTTTTTTCCTGATTATCAGCACTGTGCATTTCAACAGGGAGCAAATTTCATCTATGGATATTGTCAAGGTGGAATACAGTTGAGTCACCGACAGTAGAACATGCTAGATTGATGAATACCATCCCCATTCCGTGTGCTGGTGTTTCAGAATAACACATCTGAGGAAGGTATTTATATACATATATATGTAGATATAAATGTGTGTGTTTATGTATGTATATATAGTTTTTTATATCTATATATGGATCTCCTTCTGAAGCTTAAATTTCCATATGATTGAAACTCATTTTCCGAGGCAAAAATTGTGAAACCTTGATTACCCGAATGGTGAATTTTTCCCAGAGTAAGTAAACACTTACCCAACATGCCTTTTTCTCCACTATAGTGCAATCCCGTAGTTGGTGTGTATGTGTGTGTGTGTGTGTGTGTGTGTGTGTGTGTGTGTGTGTGTGTGTGTGTGTGTATCGGTGTGCGTCTTGTTTAAGTTTGGGCAAGTGTTTACTTACCCTGGGAAAAATTCACCATTCGGGTATTCAAGGTTTCGTGATTTTTGTTTCGGAAAAATGAGTTTTGATTATATGGGATTTCGAGGTGTTTACAAGTAGATCCCTATATATATATATATATATATATATATATATATATATATATATATATATATATATAAAATATGGGTTAATTTTGGAATCTCGAAATACTGAAATATCGAACTTCAGTATCTTGAGACCAAAGTGTCGAATCTGCAGTTGCACGAATCTTCAGAATGTCGAATATGGAAATCTCAAACCTGCTGTGGTGATGGCATGTTTGGTAAGTGTAATGTTTTTTAAGGGTTTTGGGGAGGGTTTGTGTGTGTGTGTGTGTGTGTGTGTTGGGGAGTTTTAGGTGTGGGTTAGGGTAGGTAAGCATGTGGGTGTGTAAGTGTTGAGAGTGGTCGTGTTTGTATGTATGTGATTTGTGTTTGTGTAAAGGGGGTGTAGAATATGTGGTAGTGGGTTTCCTGTCTTCCGGTTTTTAGTGCGGCCTCGGAGTTAGTATATATAAGTAGGGGGGGTGCAGGAGGGCTTGCCCCCCCTGCTTATAGTAAGGGTGTGTTTGTGTGTTGGTTTTGTTGTGTTCATGTGTGTTGGTTTGGTTTGTTGCAATGTCAGGAGGTAGGTGTGTGTTTAAATTTTGCGGTTTTGGGTTTGTGAGTTTTTAGCTTTATGGTCTCGAGATACTGAAATTCGATAATTCAGTGTTTCGGGATTACACACACATATAGCTACATAGATATATAGATAATAGATTTATAGATATACATAACTTGGGGTTGGCGTAATGGTTAAGGTGTTTACCTCACAGACATAAGGTACAGGGTTTGATTCTCACACTTGAAAGGGAAATTGGCTAGACTTAAAATGGACCACAAGGGCCGCTAGCCCAGTACTTACCTATGAACCTATGTAACAATAGCTTTTCTAGAGTAGGGAAGTCAAATTCCTTAACATAATTAATTGGCTGATTGCAGCATAGTTCAGAAGGTATTGTGGGTCCATATCTTATTTTCCAACGTGCCATGTTTTGGGTTAATAGGCTGTCCAGATAAGTCCATAGCATTCTGAATTTAAGCACACACACTGTGGGTCAGGACTTGCCTCCTTGCAGACTTTTCCCATGTCTTCAGTCTTTCCTAAAATGTTCCTGTTTCATTTGGCATATTTGCCATGTGCAGTGGACTAATGGGCTTATTCGTGGTGCAGATTTAATAAAGAGGATTGTAACAGAAGTAAACAAGTAGTGGAAACTCTGTGTCAGATAAAGCATGTTATTTTCATTGTAGAAGTGGTCTGTAGCTCTGCAGTTAGACATTTCATTTTGTTAACATGTCACTGGAGATTTCTCATTCTTGTGGCAAAATGACTGACTGAGGATATGTTTCTACCTTTGACTTCTGACATAATAGGGGTCACTGTGACAGGATGATCATACAGATCTCTGACTTCTGACTGTTGTGCACCCATGCACTCCTTTCATTTAATTTGTATTATGATAATTAAGGCTACTCATGCTAGAGATGTGACAGGTAGGGCTAGTTTCATCTAAACCTGATAACATTAGACTAACTAGAGCAGCTTTGGTAACCAGACTGCCTCAGTAAAACACCTTCTCAATGCTTGTCCCCCCCTTTTTTCTTCTCCTCTCTGCAGCTGCTGTCTGCTGCCAACAGGTCCACTCCTCGTTCAGTGAGTCTACCAAGACGCACATTAACCTCCCCCCTGGACTTGATCCATTCCTCCTGCAGGCTGTTGAGGAGATCAAGGATGCTGGTGCAGCGGCATACTGCTACTGGTAAGTGTGTCTTAACCCTGCATCCTGTAGCACCCTTCTGAGCTCTACATTTCCTGCCTGTGGGATGTGCATGTCTACTTACACACATGTTGTAAACTGATGATCAAGTGGTATATCAAATTGTGGCATGGAGCTTGGCCAGTTCGTATTGCTGCCATTGCGGTGAGCCTAGGCAGCCTCTGCCTTCCCCAGGCTTGGTGAGCCAACTTCAGCCACTTAGTCTCATTCATTGTTCTCTGGTTTCTCCAGTGCCCTTACTACTAGCTGAACCCGGGTTGTCTGGAGTACGTTAAGGGCTTTATCCCTTTGTGCCACATGGCTGGACCCATAACATAGGTGCCTTTTTGTTCTCAGATCTGCCATCTAGGCAGCATAAGTTGAAAACTATAAATTTACCTGATATTGTCCTGCCTCTCTGTGTATTACTTAGTTGGCTAGTGTTGCAGTCCTTGGTTGAGAAGAGAAGCATTTTATTTTATAGAATCCTTCCTCGAAGGTTTATTTACAGATGTGATGTATTTAAAAGGAAGGCAGTGATCAGACCAGTGCCTGAGCAGAGCTTGACTTCCTGTTTACCCTGTGGTATGTGTTCTGCAGTGCTTGCATCCCATTTCCAGTTTGTTCAATGTTTGACAGCTGTTCAGTTGAATTTTTTTCTGACTTTGCATGTTTGGTAAGAGGACTGTTATAATAGCAGTAGTTTTAAAAAGTATGACCTTCTGCTTATTCAAAGATGTAAACATTTCCCATGATGTTTGTTACCCTTACTACCTTGAGAAATTATTTTGGCATTAAATGTTGTCATAGGTAAAACTGTTCTGTAAAGATGCGAGGTGTAGAATACAGCCCCTGCTCCCCACACTCTTGCATAATTGCAAACTCATTTAAGAACTTCAAAATGACAAGTGCAGTTTTCTCTTACGCAGTGACTAAAGTTCTTCTTTGCCTCACATTTGTCAACATCTCTACCCCCAGCACCGAATTCCTTTGCCCACACAGATTGGCAGTGACAGTCCATGTCCTTCCACAGCTTCACTTTCATGATGAGTGATTTGAGTAATTTCAATTAATGGATGAACTTTCAGTTTAGAGTGGACCTGTAAGTAGTTACTAAATGCTGACAAACAGTGTACGATAAGATCTGTGATGCAGGTGTTCACTTTGTCTGACCAGAAGGCACAAACAGCAGACTGGCTTTGCTCGGTGGCTGCTCTTCATATATATGTGAGTGTGTTCACATGCGCACCTGTGTTGTCGTAAAAGGTCAGAGCTGTAAAGGATTAGTAAGATCTCTCCAAGCACCTGGCATTTAGCACGTTTTTCATTTTACAAGCACATGTAATAAAATTGTTTCTTATTCATTTCATGGCTGAAGTTGTGAATTCCTGTTCTATAGAACAGTACCATTTATTCATTGCTGGCAGCAAACCAAGTATGGCAGGCAAATGGTAGGCTGTGGCCTGTGTAACTGATGTTACTTGTTCTTATTTTATTTTTCTGTACATATATTTATCTATGTATCTATCAGTCATACACACACACACACACACACACACACACTTTATTAATGTAATTGAGTAAGGCCACAAGTGTGGTTTCATCACTTATTCATATTTTTATAGTTTACAAGAAGGGACTTGGGAAATCAAAGTGTGCCGTACAGGATGAAGCTTGTTAGAGGCCTGTAGCATTAACTATCTGAGCAGAGCAGTACAGACTTAATTATTTGCATATTTTCAGCTTTGAACAACAGATCCACTTTTGCATAATCTTATGAGTAAGGAGTTTGCAGAGGTTGCTGGATGTTTTTGGATGGGTCGTGAGAACTCTTTTATTATCCCTTATCTTGCATTCCTCATGCATTTCCTGTGGGAGCACTTTGAAATATGTTGTGCAAACTGTTTCCCCCAAACTTTACATTTTAACTTAACAAGTCAAAGGCAGTTTTTTTTGTGGCAGGGGTAGATTAAGAGCTCTGAAAACTTCTGAATTATCTGTTCCCTTTAGAAGCATGCTGTAATGGAAATGTTAACTACTGTGTAAGATATTGAACGTAAATTAGTGTTAGAATAAGCAGTAGTAACAGCAGCACTGCAAGTTTGTTTATTGCTTAATTTGTTTCTGCACCAGCCCACATCATTTCACTTTGTTTTTTCTCCCTATTTTTAGTGTATGATTTATTTTATGGATGCTCAGTTTTAACATTGATCTGATGAAGCCCTATTGGGGGAAGTGCCTTTCTTATGAGAGAAGTGGTATATTCTGTCTGAAGAAAATAATCCATATTATACAAATATACTTTTTCAATAAAAGGCTTGTTGATGACCTCTTTCTGATTTGGGGAGGTCACTACCACTCTTTGATGAATTATTTGAATATATTCATCATACAACTGAATTTTTTTGGGGGGCAGTAAAAGACATAGGTGTATGCTCACTCAAGAACACAACATCAGTTAAAGCAATCATTAAAAAGTACTGCCTCCTCATAAGTGAAACACTTGAATTAACAAATATACTCGGGAGTGAACCGCAATTTGGCTACAAAAGATGCAGCAATCTTAAAAACAAATTATGCTATAGAGAGCAACCCAGTATTAATGTTATGCTAAAAAGTGCGAGGCAAGGCAGTTATTAATGTAATAAGTGTGTTTACTGTGGTTATATTTATACTGGGAAACGTAGTCTACACTCTGTTTATGGTAAAAGGTTCATACTGTGTGCTTTTGGAAATTGTGGTACTAAAAACTTAATATATATGGCTAAATGTGATATGTGATACATACTACATGGGCAAAAACAACCATATGTTTAAGGAAAAAATAAGAGATCATTTATCAGAAATTAACAGGAAAGTAATAACCAGCACACTTTATAAACACATTAATGAAACAAATACAGCACATTGTTATAAGTTTATGGTACTACAGGTTATATACAAACAGATTGGAGGGGGCGACATGGTTAATTTAACTGAAAAGGAGGAACTACAATGGATTATTATATTTAATGGCACTTGAATTTTTAATTGAGTTTGATCATGGGATTTTTAACTTTTTTATGTAAAGAGTTTTTTTTAATTGTGTGTTTAATGCCTGAAGAAGCTGTTTGCGAAAGTTGAGTACTAGCGTTTATTAAAGTTCTTTGATCATACTGCTCTGGTTCTGGTGAAATTCTTGTTTTCTTGGGTTTTTCTACTTTGCATTGATCCGGACTTGTCGCCTGTCCTGTATTGGTGTTTTAGTGAGGAAATCTACCTAGCCAAATCTTGCACTGACAGGTACTCCCATTTGGAGCTAATATTCCCTAATAAGCAGAAGAAAATCTTTGAGATGGCAGTTCTTAAACCAGATATTAGTGACCAATTTACTGTTACTGTCTATTCCGGCAGAAAAATAAATAAATCTTAATCTCTTCTCATCCGCAAAAAAAAAAATAAATGCTTCTTCAATTAGAAAACAGAAAAATGATGCCCTGACTTGACAACTGAAGATCTAGAGTGATCTGTTAGCTCTTCCTAGTTATCATGTTGATATGTCTCATGGATATGTACTTCTGACTTTTCAGGATGATTCATGGGGATCACTGCATGAAGCTCACTAAATAACTCTGTTCTTTAAACCCAGGTGCAATGCAAGACAGAAATGGGATTCATTTCAGCTGCCCTCAAAACTTGACATTTGTTATTCTCCTGAGATGTATGAGCAAGAAAGAATTTAAAATTTGATAGGCAAGTAAAATAGTGGCAAGTAATTCAAAAGGAAGTTACCAAGATTGCTGGTAGGAGAATATACCTACAAAGAATCTTCTGTTGCAGGGAGGCCTTCTTTGGAATATACAGATCTTTCACTGCAGTTCCTTCTGAGGTTTACTAAACCCCAGCTGTAGCCCCTGTACATTGTCTCCTGTTTCCATAGTGTAGGATTTAAGGAAATAGTGCAGCTCCTCTTCTAGTGTATTTTGTACTGATTATGGTGTTATAGTGGTTCTAGTTTAGATGACTGAATTTTTAAAATGTTGAAATTTATATGGTCGAGACTGTATGATTGACCTGTAAAAAATTAGAAAAACAAAATAACACAGTGTTTTTTGCAAAGAGGCAGTACCCCTGCACTGTCCACAATGGGGGTCTGTGCCCCCGTACCCTCTGCTAATTGTATATGTATCAACTGTGAGATTGCATTGCAGTGGGGAAAAGTGCACATTCCCCAATCCCCACTGTACTGCAATCTCAGTACAATCAGGTCAACTTTTTAAAATGTCGATCATATATTCTTGACCATATCAATTTTGACATTTTAAAAATCTGATCATCTACTCTAGAGCCCGTTATAGCTCGTAACCGATGCAGACTGAGATAAAAGCACAGTCTTATGATGGCAGACTGTATGGCTATGAACACCATAATTAATCGGCTAAGAGGGACTGTCTTTGTTGACCTTAAAATGTATTTGACTTGGTAAGCTATACAATGTTGATCTAGATTCTCCACAAGTATGGAGTTACCGAAGTCTGATGTGGCAGTAGTGATCCTGCTTTTTTAAAGTAGTAAGTTCATTTAAAACAACTCCATCAGTCTATGAGCTGTCTATGAAGCAGTCACAGTTACAGACCTTTAATGACAGCTTGCAAGCTGGCAGGCAGGCTAAGTTGCCATTATTTGCATTGTAATCCTTTCTAGACTGGGGGGTGCCACAACTGGGTATGCTGCGCAGAGTGCTAGATTGTCTTTCTGCAGGTCTGTAGAATTATGTTGTCTTTTTTGTTTGTTAGTCTTATAGTACTAAATCAAAAATTATTTGGTATACATCCTTTTGTATCTGAAAACCCCATAATGTCCTCCTCCCAGCAGTGACATTATTGTCTGTATAAACAGAGCTCAGAAATGCTGTTTACAAAAGAAGAAACCTAAATGGCACAGTATGTAGTCCTGGGATATACATCCCTGCCAATTTTCTTAAAAGCGAGCAGTATTGGCTGTTTTGCCACATACCATCCTTTCCATAAAGAGTTACTGGAACACTCCAGAACCTCTTTATCACCTCAGCATCCACCAGAACCGTAACTATAACTGATATTCTCCTCACAACTGGAGTCATTAAAAGAACATTAAAAATATGAAGCACTAACAAACATGGTTCTGGGACATTTTGTGATGAGTAAACTCAAGAGCTGAAACCGTACTGTGACCTTCTGTGAGACCATGTTTGTTTTTGTAGAGCAAATAGTTATGCTCAGTCATTTAATTTTATGTGGCAAAAGAGTAATGTGATGATAACTATCCGTAAATGAGGAATTTCCTTTTCTTAAACTGGTACAGTAGTTTTTTTTTTCCTTTCAGAAGTGCTTCATCCTGGAACGAATGAGTCAGAAACATGCATAGGAAAAATCAGTCAATCCCGCACCTCAGTAAAGTCTTGACAGAATAAGTTGTCTTATTAAAATAAGTCTTGTCTCATTTTTTAGGATCAGTAAGCCTAAAGTAATGCCATTTGTTTTATCCATGTGGCATTAATTTTCAAACCATAACCATCTAATTTTATTTAATCTCTGCTGGTAAAATAATTATTATATGTGTTAATGATATGAAATCCCTTATCAAACGTTTTTAATTTTCCTCACAGTGTAATGAATAACATGATTAATATTAAGATTATCTTGTAACTCCCAGGTCTTTCTTATTTTTCAGACATTTATCATTTATTTTTCCTGCCTTGCACTCAATCTTGTGTTTGTAGTTTGTGAGAAAAGTGTGAAGATCCATTGTCCTCTGCTTCACCAACTATACCTTCTTTGGGTTCTGCCATGAAGCAGTCTTTTGAGGACACAATTTTGTTATTCTAAGTTGGAGAGTTAAGTCCATTATTTAGAAATGAGTATCTGCTTTGCAGCAGCATGTTTTCTTTGCTTTTATGTATATTTTGTGTCATGCAGTTACATTTTCTTTGAATAAGATTATTACTTGTGGAGTTTGATAGATTAGAGTCATGTTCAAATTAAATTTTTTTTTTTTTTTTCATTTCATTGTTAGTATTGTCTTGGTGGGGTGAAATAAAACATGTAGATTATATAAGTCTATATTACATCAGCGAACACTTAAAAAAGTGAACGCTGATTTATCGACCCCATGTAAGCAAAAGCTTACAATTCCAAACACTTAGAACAGTGATTTTTTCCCAGGGAAAAAAATCGCTGATCCAAAAAAAAAAAACTAACTTTAAAACATTACATAAAGTAGGGGCCCACCCCCCCCCCCCACTTAAATATACCAACTCCGAGATCGCACTACAGTGACGAAAACGGCAAAAGAATGAAGGCGGCCAAGCAATTTCTTTCTCAGGGGAAGAATTTGCTTATATGCCATTTCGTGCTTTCAAGTTCGATCAAGACACATTCGAAGGAATGCGTCTTCATTCATATAATAGGGAACCGATTATTTAAAGCCTTCTCCTTGTCTTGCTTATGAATTACTTTGGGTGTTCTTACAAATGACTGATTGTTATATTTTCTTTGATTTATCAATTTAAATGACTGGTAACTTAAATTAGCCCTGGCTACTGTTAAATTGTCAGATTTGTGCGTAAGCATCTCCTCTTGAAGAATTTAAATTAATGAAAGTAAAAAGGCAGGCAATCAGTTATTATATTAGTGTCTTATATCTGCTGTCCTCCTAATGAGCTATTTAGGCAGTGGTTTGATTGATTAAACCATTTAATCATAATCAGTAATACTGTGTGTGTGTACTAATGACCCATAATTTAAGTTTTAATATTGGAATGAAATTGCCAGTAGCACAACTGAAAGACAGCAATCATTTTTATGACATTTTACACTACTAATGTATGTTTTGTTTTGTCTCTTTGACTCCAGAGACATAGTGAACTACTGTACACCTTTACATGTTGTTTAAAAGTTTTCTTCATTATAGTATCGAGTGTAGTTTTGACAATATTAACCCACAGTTTTAAAATGCTAACTTTTTTCTACTACTGTTTAGTTGTAATGTTTATAAAGGAAGTTATCTCAGATATATAAGACTTGGAGTATAACTCACCTTAGACAACAAATTAATGGCACTTGTGTCCACATATGTATTTCACAAAACTTACAAGTCACTGTAGTACGTAGTAGATATTTCAGCATTTATTGATGCTGTGAGAGTTTCTTTAAAGTATTGAAGGCTCAACTACATTTCTGTAAGTTGTGGGAAATTTGACTTGTTGGAAACCAGAAGAGCACCACACAGCAAAGATCTAAAACTACACACCATGACTTCTGATATACTATGTTCCTGGGGAGGAACAGGTGCAGGTAGTTGCAAGCTGGATAAATAATCACTACATGAAATCCTTGCTGCTTTGCCTTCTCCCTTGCCTGTCTCAGCAGAATGTAAGAAACTGCAAGCATTTGGGTTACAATGGACTAATGTCCTTTCTGTGTAGAAGGAGCAAATACGGCTTTTAGGGTGTAAACACCTGGCAGTAAATCTCTTACACAATATAGAAGAAAAATGTGTTGGAGGTGGTCCTGATGAAAGACATGAGTAGAGTGTGAGAGTCCCCCATGTATACCTGTGTGTAATGTGCCTACCTGTTCCTCACTGGTGAAGAAGAGATTGAGGGTGAAGGTCAGGATATTGACCGTGCCAAAGTGGATAATGATCCCTGGAAGTTTTTCATATAGACTTGGACTGTGCACTGCTAATGAGTGCATAATCCTGGACTCTTTTAAGTTAGATTCCTTCATTCTTCCTTGCCTGAAGAGTGAATGTGAGCAGATCACTTTAGGAATGTGAAAGCTGTCCTGAACTAACCCTAACTACTATGCTGTTCCTTAGAGAAAAAAAGTCATATACTTTTGCATTGCCAAGGAGAATGTAGAGTTCCGTTCTTTGTCCCTGTGATGAAGTCAGATTTTTGTAGGATGTTAATTATATTGCATAAATGGAGTCTGCATATCTTCCCTGTATTTGTGTGGGTTTCCTCCCACAGTCCAAAGACATGCAGCAAGTGGATTGGACACTCTAAATTGGCCCTAGGTGTGAGTGTGTGTGGTACGGATGGAAATCCTTGGCTGTAGATGATTGTCACTGTTGAAGTGACACCCCAACCCCATGTGCAAGAATGGGAAAAAGGGGTTGAGGATGGATGAATGGAATTATATTGCATAGAAACACCATGACTTTCATCTTTCTTTTTCTAGGAAAGCAGATCTGCATTGTAGGCCTTTTGACTTTGAACCCTTTTCCCAGATAATGAATCCTAAGGCTAATTTCTTTGTGACGTCTGCCACACTGCATAAGCCCATGTTTTCCATACAGCTTTCTTGCCATGCTCCAGAAGTAGTTTTGAACTTGTGATAAGTTGGATGAGAAAGTGTTAACAGTAATCCAAATCCTTTATGATTTCTGTCAGACGTTATAAGCCCAAGTGTTCCTTACACTTCAGTTTTCTTTGTTTAGCAATGTTTTGGGCTTTTGATATGTTAGACAGGGGAGTATTCTCTTATGTGTCACCAGCTCTGTGCCTGTTAATTTGTTTCACAGTTCAGAGTCATTGTTTACACTGGTTTTGTGGACTTCATACACCTTTTTATTTAATGAAATTGCTAGAGCATATTCTTAATGTGTGAATAATTTATTTCTGCTTTGATTTTACTGATGCTTATACTACAGTTTTACTCCATGCATGTGTGTGTGTCTGCAAAGGGACGGCCAAGATTCTTAGTCCTCATGAAAAACTCAGGCAGAGCATCATCAATGTTCCTTCACTCATCACGTCCTTCAAGCACTGTGATAACAGTTTTATACCTCATACTAGTCCAGTCTTGAACTCAAAGATTTTATATGAAACATCTGTAGCTTTGCCTTTGATCTACTTTATTTGACCTAAACTTGCTAAACTGACCAAAATCATAGTTGACTGGATACATAACAACATGTAAGCAAACAGTACCAGGCAGGATGTTATATCTTTATCGGAAGTGTAAAAAATTGCATGTGTAAACAATGTTTGTAGGGAGGCAAGCTCATTTGCATGTCCCACAGCCCTGCTACTATAGTAAATCTCCATAGCTGCACAGCTTCTGACAGGAGAACTACTTTTTCCTCACTCTTTACAAACCACAATGTCTTCCAGTGCCCCTTACTCATGGTAACTTCTTTTCACGCAAGTTATTGTCATACACATATATACACGATTAACAGGGAAGGCTGAAGTAACTCTCTTAATTCTTTACAGATTTCTTCTTGGCACATTAGTATTGTCATTACTGTAGCATCGACAGGGACCTCCTACTATCTGCTGTTCTTGATTAAGCCAAATAAGAAATCATACATTTAGTATTTTCAGAATACATTCATTTGAGCGACCAACCTTTCCTCGATCAGGTATAACACAGAGTTTAAATGTCAAATTTTTCAGTGGCGAACAGTTGGAATGTCGTACAAAACACCAAATGTGACATTTCTGACTGCTCTCCCACCTAAACAAGTGCTACCGTGGGTCAAAAAGGGGGGGGGGGGTATTTTGTTTTTCGGATCAATTCCGTTCGCAATTGAGAATTTGCTGCACTGCTTTCGAAAATTTTCCAATCAGCCATCCACCGGCCGATCAAATGAATGTATACCAGTATTTTCATTGGTAGTAAGCCTAAACATTCTAGCTTAGTGGAGATGACAGCCACAGCTTATTAACCTACGGTAATAAATGATAGCCCCACTCTCAGATAATAAATAGCAATAATACTTGTATCATAAAAAGACCAGCCACAAGAGCTTAAAAGTAAATAAATGAACTTTACTTAAATAATAAAGCAAACTGTGCAGATACAGATTAAATATGCAGAGGAATAAGAATGCACACACACAGTATCAAAACAACAGTTAAACAGAGAGGATTATTTAAAAAGTAAACCCTATATAGGCTAGATATATACATCTAACTATCTCTGGCTTAAAGGGTACTAACCCCTTTACTGTTTAAGTTCCTAGAAGATGAGAAGCAGAAATTGTTGATAGCAAACCTACCAGGGAAATGATTACCTCAGTGTCTTTTAAACAAGATAAGACAGAACAAATATCTGTCTGGATTATTTATACATTCCAGTTACTCAGATTTATTTATTTATTTTTGTTTATTTACTGCGGTAGACCATTTGTAGGCATAGCCTGGGTGAAGAAATTCGCACACACACAAAAAAAAGAAAATAGAACAAATTCACAGACGTAGAGTAATCACAGAAAGTAGATAGATAATTAATACAATATGTAAATAATATTAGCAGAATAGAAAATCAAATGTGAATTAATTTTTAGAAGTAAATACGAGTGGGAAGCAGCAGCTGATAATAGAGAATCAAAGGCGATTTGTTCCCTAGAAACCATTACTTCATTTCCAGATGGCATCAACTTATTTTAGTAGTTTGCTTTTCTCACAGCAAAAGTAAGCCAGTTTGTCCAGCTTCAACAGTCAAGAACTTGATTATGTCAGCCCAGAACAGTAGAAATTGCCACTTCACAGGTCTCATATTCCATCAGCAGACAGTTTGTCTGCTTCCTTTTTCAGTTCTTGTCAGCTAGCTCTTTGAAGCGGACTGTGATTACATTTTATGACCTGCTATACAGGAGATGCAAAAGACTGTATTTTACATTTCAGGCAATATATTCATGCAATTCCCATCTAGGCATCCAATTATATATGTAGAAGAGAGAAGGTTACAAAGTTGCACAGATTTTGCAGATCAAGTGTGTTAATTGCAGGGAACATAAAATATGTAATTTCTTTTAAATCAGTTTCCCCTATCATACCTGGCACTACATGATGCATTACAGAAAAAAAGCACATTGCTTTTGTACATTTCTAAAGTGGTGGATTTATGGAAAATGTTTCAGTTTATATGTTTCATTATGAGAAGCTGGTGCTGGAAGATAAAAGCATGGAAACATAATATTAGACAAAAGCCAATACATGAAACCATGGTATACAAATAGTGTGTGCTGTTTTGTTTCTGGGTCCAGAATACCTCCAAGCTCAGTGTTAACTCTGTAAGTCCTTTGGACCCACATCTCTTCTAAACTGAAAGAACAAATTCATTTTGAAAGTCTTTCTTCCAGCAACAACAGGAGACATGGCCAAGGAAACATCTTCTCAGACAAACACCAAGACAAGAAGCAATAGAGGAAAAAGAAAAAAGACAGACCCAAAGAAAGGGAGAGAAGGAAATTGCACAGGCTCCTTCTTCAAGTTTACAAATGTTGCTAAACCTTCACCAGTATCTCTTTCTTCAGATCAAAATTGATTGGATTCCAAGTAAACGGCTGTCAACACCAAGATTAATGGTATGCAAAATAAGCATCCAAGAAAATACATTTCTACAAACAGCAGATGCTTTGAGAGGAAGTTCTCCAGGTTTCTAGACTAGATACTCTCCTTGGGTCTGCACCAGGTCTTCCATGAGTGTAGTCATCATTAATGATGTGACATCCCTTCTCTGGGATAGTAATCAAGGAGTCTCAATCCTCACCACTGACACCATTGAGGGATTTGCTTGCTTGGAACAAAAAATAGATACACACAGTATTTCCAGATGGCAACTCTTTGCACCAAGCACAATTCCCCTTAAGAGCACACAGGGAACACACTTTTGTCCTGGGGCTGGGGTACCCTCTCTCTCACCAGGCCCCAAATAAGACTCTTCAGTGATCACAGCTGTAGATTTGAGTCCTAAGACGAGTGTTTCAAGCCAAGTCCTCCACCACCTTCTCTGTGAAGCCACTGCTCTGTTTCCCTGCTCCAGGTAGCTGACACTCACACACTCTTTGATATTTGATTTTCACACACACGCACCTGGGAAAGGCTGGCACAGATTTACCAGCAATGTCCCCTCTGCCCAGACTATAAAGTAGATACTGCCACCAGAACACTCTTAAGCCAGCTACTCTAAGGCTCTCACAAGGGTATCCAATTATACTGATCAAAATGAATACTAATACAAATTATAGTGTTTGAGCAATGCAGCAAGACTTTCTGGCGCAGCCACATTGTTACCAATATAAGTACTCTCAAAGGTTAAATATTTCCTAAAAAGGACCAGCCACAATGAAAAGTTTAAATATCATTAATGATAAAAACCAGCCACAATGAAAAGTTTAAATATCATTAATGATAAAAAAAGAACATGAAATCAAAATACTAAATATCTGTTTACAGTAAACACCGGAGTTTCAGACACAGGAAATATTAAAAATAATACCAATATAAAGATTCACACAGATACAGAAAAACAATACTCAACTAATCTCACTATATTTTCCTGACTAATCTAAAGAATTACTGTTCTCTAGTTCACTTACTAGAATGAGGCAAGATGAACTGGGTGAGTGGTCTTCCTTCTTTGTCATGTTTCACAAATAGACTGCCCTAAGACTTTGTTTCATCTAGTACTAAAACATAATTTTAGTGCTGGATTACAGAATGGCATCACATACATGTGGTCGTCTGACTCTGTGTCCCACAGTACCCCTTTTATTAGAAACTGAACCAGAATCTAGCACATATGTGTCATGATACACACAAGTAGAGCTTTGCTAAGGTGTGTTATAGCATCTGGAAGCTACAAAACCATTTCAAAAACTTCCACCCTTTCAGGATAGCAATTAACTCACCCCTATGGACAATATAGTAGGATTCCTAATCCTGATTTTCACAGAATTTTGTCTCTGGCAGCAGTCCGAACTGTAAGATACAATCTTTATGGCCTAAACCAGGTAATTTAATTTCAGACTATTTTTCAAAGTTATCCAGAAAACCACAAAGCCAAGACAAAATAAAAATCTACAGCAAGTTAGCTGGACTGAGATTAACCTTTTCCCTTCCAGTATCCTCTGTTACAATATATTCATTTCCGTAGTTACAATACTGTCTGACATACGGGCATATTTCTTTTCTTTCCAGCAGGACCCACTGTTAGTACATTTTTAACACATGCAGCTTTGCAAATACATTTTCAACACAAGCACCTGTACAAATCAGTTTGATATACAAATGACATAATTATTTACAAAACTACAGCTAGCTATGCTGGCATGTGTTACACATCCACTGCCCTACTTCTCCTGGCATAGCTGGCAATACCTCACAACATCACAGATGGAATCAAGTAATAAAGGCATTTGTAAAGGTTCAGGTAGACATGAGTGTCATCCCACCCCTCTACTTCCTCAGCTGATAAGGTAGGCCAACCAACTCCTATTTCTGTTGCACCTTCCCTGTCATCCACTGTGGTACTGCGTCAGTGTCAGTGGGCACCTGTCAGTCAACACCATCCATGTATCTGACACACTCATCTCAGAAGCGTTTGGAACCAACTGTGTGTTAGTGCTGAATGGTCAAGGCCAGTGCCTCAGTACTAGCTACAGTGCTGACCTGTTATATTATCAGTGTTTCTGGTGCTTGATACATTACCTCCAGTTTCAGTCCTGGAACTGATCAACCCTTTGGCATCAGGTTTGCATCACTTGGTTCCTCCTGCTTCTTTCATTTTGGAGACAGTAATAGTTCTGGCTGGTGCATCCTTGGTGCTGAGTCCACATCAGCATTTGAGTTTTTTGAGAGTATCATTACCCATCCACCAATGCAGAAAGGGGATGCTTCCTCGGTTTTGGCATCATCCTCTGGCACTGCCCTGTCTGAGTCTTTGAGTCTGCATTTTTAGTCCCAAACCAGTCCATTTCTGAATGCCTCAAACCCATCCTTCATCAAGGCCTCAGAAACATTTCTGGTTCCATGGGTGAACCTCCCTAAGGTTCCCAGGAAGTGTCAGTGCAAAATGAGGCACACTGATTGCTGAATGGAATCTCTTACACTGGACACAGATCTTGATGAAGTGTGAGGATCCCCAATGCCTCCTGAGGAATCCACCTTTGGAAATAATGCATCAGATGGGGACTTGGCCTGCTGACCCACCTTCCCCAGATAAAGAAATGTTATTTGAGGCTTTCAGAGCTGGCCACACTACTCCACACTCCCTGTCTCATCAACCTGATGGTGGACAGTGCAAGGTAGGAGCCTGATACTGTAGAACAGCTTCTAGGTGGAGTTTTTTTTAGACAGCATGGGGCATCTGCTTTAGGCCTGTGATTCTTTTAGTGAGGTATTTCTGCGGCTTTTCCAGTTGTTGCAGATGTCTTGAGAGGTACATACAAATGGGACGTTGTATTCTATAATGGGTCTAACCTCCTTTTTTCTGGATGAAAAGCCCTTAGTGATGAGGTGTGCCACATAGAAGGATTTCCTGACTGTTGTGGCAATGTGGTTATCGAAGGTGAGACCACTGTCCACTTGTGTCCCTAAGTCTCTTATCACACTTTCGGTGTTTGGTGTACTGCCACCTATGTGGTAATTCACGGGTACATGTTTTTTTCCCAAAGGGGATAAGTATGCATTTCTTGGCATTGAGCTTGAGTCCATGGCTCTGGCACCAAGCATCTGTTTCTGTAAGGCCCTTTTGTAGAATCTCCACATCGTTTGGGGATTCAGTAATGGCTCCCAGTTTGCAGTCATCTGCAAACTTTGTTAGCCAGAGTCCCTTAGTGTTGGCCTGTATTTCAGAGAAGTAGATGCCAAACAAGAGCGGTCCCAGGACTGAACCCTGAGGTACTCCACTTGTCACTTGCTGGAGTTGGAGTTGGCTACTTTTACAGTGTGGGTTCTGTCAGTAAGCCAGTTGGCAACCCATCGAGTGACGTAGGGATTAATGCCCAGCATAGTAAGTTTATCTATGATTCCAGAGTGGGGGATGGTGTCGAAGGCCTTGATGAGGTCCAGAAAGGCTGTGTGGACCACCTTACCCTTGTCATGGCTTTGGCGACTGATTCGAAGAAGTCAGTCAGGTTCAGGAGACAAGATTGGCCCTTCACGAACCCAAACTGCGTGGGGTCAGATCTCATTGATTGACTTCTGGCTTCAAATATAAGACAGTCCCTTCTTTCAAGAAGGTATTTACTTACTCCATTTCTGTTGACCCTTTGGCATCTCAATAAAAATCCAATCTGGAGCCAGCTCAGTCCTTAATTTTCATACGTTGTCATCTGAAAACTACAATAAGAATAGCAAGATTCCCAGAACTAGGGCTTATCTCCTTCAGAATACAAGCCCTATCCCTATTTCAGTATGACTGTCCTTCAGCATTGTTAGTATTATGTACAATGGGCACAATAGCAGCCACCATTACATTAGTTCCTCATGTCTGATAGCACATGAAAGTTTTACAGTGGGAACCCTGTGTACAATAATCCCAGTTCACTGACTGGCTTCAGTCTGCTGTCAGAGTGTCCACAGTATGCAGGATCATGTAAAGTGGTGTATCCAGTCTCCCTTCATTCAAGAGGGCAACACTTTTATTTTTTCTCTTCTGTCAGCCATAGTTACTAAGGATGCTTCTTCTTTGGGGTGAGGTGATGTTACAAGTGATGTCAGTTCAGTGAGCATGGACACAACAAGAGGATTGCCGCCTTCATATTCATAATCTGGAGATGAGGATAATCTTGGCATTGAGGGCACTTCAGGATTTCCTTCCCCAAAGTGTGATATCAGTCCATACACACAGCACTTTAGTCATGAGGCACATCAACAAGCAAGGAAGAACCCCCTTCATATCCTTTATGCTGAGACATCAGCAGCTGTGTCAATGTGCAGTATCTTTCCAGCATTTCTTGATAGAAGTGCACATTCCAGGTTGGACCAACCATATAATGGAAAGCTCAGCCATTGCAGTCTGAAACCTTGCGATGGCTGTCAATCCCACAGTAGTGCACAAACTCTTCAGCTGCTGCCGCCAGCCTTGATGCAACTAGTTTCCTCCCCAACCAATATGAAATGCAGCAGTCTGCTGTCATCCCTCTACAAGGACAGACACCAGGGATGCTCTTGTCCATCCTTGATCACCTGGTCTACTGTATGCCTTTCTTCCTCTTACACTGACAAAATTCCTACAGAAAGCATGCTTGTGCAAGATGAAAGTAATTCTCATAACTGTCTTCTGGTCCAGGCAAATATGGTTCCAAGTGCTCTGGCCTCATCAGACATGACTTCCATGATTGCTAGAACCCTGAGAGGATCTTCTGTCTCACCTGTCTGGCCAGACTTATTTTATTTATTTATTGACATTTAATTACCAATAAAGTCCAACTGGGTAGGAGCCCAATTTTAGTGGAGACCAAGGGAGAAAAGATCCAAAATATTACAAAACATTTTAAGAACAGTTTTACAAAGTTTAAAAATAACACAAAAACATTTGCAGTTTAAATAATTATACCAAATTAGACCTAATTTGAAAACATTGATTAAGAATAGATACGGGTTATATGATGATGATTTGATATTTAGAGAAATTTTACCCAGTTAATAAAGAAGTATTATACAAACAGGCATTGCAATAAGAAGTGAGAGAAAATCAGGCTTATGGTATATTTAGAGAGAAGGCCAGGGGAGAGGAACTGATAGAAGTAAGGAAGTGAGTGAAGAAGGCAGAGTAAAGAGGTGCAAAGTATGAATAGGTACTTGTTCACATTCAGTGATATACGTAGTTTATATGAGTGATGAGCAAGAACAGAGCCAACTTTTGGCTAGGAAGTCTTTCAGGTTTTGAAGGAGAGAGGGAGAGAATTGAACTGATGGATAGAGATAAGGAGTTCTAGACCTTAGTAACTTGGTATGAGTATTAACAATGCCCAGCAGATTTGATAGGTTTGTGGACAGAAAGGAGTTTTTGGTCACTGGATCATAATGACCAACTGGGAACATAGTTATGTAGAATTTTATTGAGTGCTGGACAAGCAGATTGATGGTGGATAATTTTATAGGTGGTAAGAAGCTGTGTATATTAGTTGATAGGGTAGTTCTAACCAGTTTAGGCTTTTTAGTGCTGTACAGTAGTGGGTTCTGAAAAGGTTATTTGCTGGAATTTAGCAGTTTGTTGTAACATTGCTCAAGTTTTGATTTTTGTGAAGCCTGAAGGTTAATAAGAATTGGAGCACCATGTCAAAGTTTGGGAAGAGATAAGTAGTGGCAAGTGTAGTTTTAGCTGCATTTATGAGAATGTTTTTGGCTCTGTAAATTTGACAAGTTTTTCTTATGCAGTTTTGTATATACAGGTTGAATTTAAGATTTATCACCCACTGTGATCTCTAATAATTTGCCATGAAAAGTGACTTCACTGGCTGTATTTTCAAGATGGAGGGCATTAAATTTTCTTTTTCATGAGAGAGGGATTTGAGGGAAAAAAGTAATAGTTTTTCTAGTGTTGAGCATGAGTTGTGAGTTTCAAAGCAATGTTTCAGTGACTGTTAAAGTTTCCTGAATAATTTTTTTGAGATGTGCCATGTTGTCAGATGTGCAAATGAGTGTGGAATCATCTGAGTTCTGCATTATGGAGGCTTGCACGGATTTATGGAGAGTGTTGGTGGGAATATTAAGGAGGAAGGGACCAAGGATAGAGCCTTGTAGTACACAGGTGGTGAGTTTGAGCTATGGAAAGAAGAGTGCCATTTTACTAACTGATATGTATTGGAGAGGTAGCTTTTGAATGATAGAAGGGTGGGCTGAGGGAGACGTAATGAGGACATTTGCAGTAGAACTTTGCTGTAACAAGCTGTTGAAGGCTTTAGACAAGTCTATAAATAAGGAGGAGACTAGTCTGCTGTTATTTCTGGCTTTATTGACAGTGCCTTATAAGTTAGAAGTGCAGTGTTAGTACTATGGGAAGGATTGAAGCCATGTTGTGTGGGGGATAGGAGTTCTTCCTGCAGAAGATAGTTATGCAATTCTTTTTGAATACATTTTTCAAGTATTTTGCAGAGAGGGTTAAGATTACTACACGCCTAAAGTTAATAATGCCTGTTGAATTTCCTCCTTTGTGCAGCAGGATAATGTGTGGCTTTTTCCAGAGAGAGGGAATATGGGATTCCTGGACTGACTTATTTATAAGGATTGAGGCAAGAAAGGGAATGTCATTGGCTGCTATTTTAAGGTACTTACTTGGAAGGCCATCAGTTGAAGCAGATAAATGTTTGAGTTTGAGTAGTTTTATGTAGGATGTCAGCACAGGCTTGAAGGTGAAAGTGAATGTGGTGATACATGGCTGTTGGCAGGGTTAGAATTAGATGTTGGGGAGTTCTTGGTTAGAGATGCTATACTATCTATGAAATAAGTTAAAAATTAAAATGGTGCGATCAGGTGGATCCACCACACAGTAAAAACAAAAGTCCACCTTGGTCTGAACTTCTTGAGCCCGAAATTATTTCACCAAATGTAGTTGTAAAACTCGGTTTATTCTTCAAATAGCAGGAAATATTCATAAAAAGCTTGCTAGCAAACCAATAGCAGCAGCAAAAATTTCCAATAAAACAGATCCAAATGGTAAGCTCTTTTGTCCACGTATATTGTGGACTTTATCAAACCGAAGTGTCTCACCATATAGCCTGTTTAAATAACAGTCCCATTCATCCTTTCAATTAAAAAATACCCAATGAAATTGAATCAGTCCATTACATACATAATTAACCTATAATAACCCACTTTCAATTTAAAAAATAACTATAAAACACATAAAAGCCTTGTCCGTAACTGATTAAGTGTGAATCCAAGTATGAGTGCTTTGTTTTTTGGTATGGGTGTCAAAGAAAAGTGTTTGTTCATACCTGGTGGGTACATTGCTCCTAATTTGAGCTGCCAACTAATCTCACTATTGCAAATCCTATTACCCCAATCCCCTCCCCTAGGATCTCTCTAAACAATTTCCGGGATCCCAAACTTAAAAGTAGCTTGTCCTGTACAGGTCAATGTGTGTTTAAATAGGGAGTTGTTGGGGTTCTTGATTTCAGTGGTGTATAGATGTTCATAAATATGCTTCCGGAGCGCATTCTCTGTTTTTTCCCCACATAAAATCCTTTGCACCCTGAACATATGCTCAGGTAGACTAAACCCTTACTGTTACAATTACCATTGACCAGATAGACCCTAGTCTTGAATTCACCTACAATAACGTGTGTTCCCCCAAAAATGTATGGACAGTACTTGCATGCTGCACATTTCTGAGTCCCTTTCTTTCTGTCCTTTAAGGACAAGGGATGTTCCAAATAATATTTCATACTGCGTCCACCCTTGTGCACAAACAAAGGTGCAGGACCCAGTAAACTATACACATCACTATTACCTTCCATTATAACCCAATTCTTTGAAATAATGTTCCTGTTTGCCCAAAGTTGCCATAGTGTGTAACCAAGGCTTTGGAAAAATTGTTATCCTGGCTCTTCCTTGATTCCTCAGGGGTCCTATCATAACCTAGTAGAGGTAGAAATCCCTCCATTCATTAAGAACCTCTTCCCCCAGAGGATAAAACAATTCTTCAGGGTAACCCCAATCCAAAAACATTTGTGTGAGGTTACCCAACTCACATTTGAGGTCAACCATAGTAGAACACGTTCTAGCTCCTCGATTCATTTGCCTCCTCACCAGATTTTTCTTTATGTGAAGGGGGTGTCTACTATCAAAAGCCAAGAAGCTTTTAGAATATGTAGGTTTACGGTAAATCTTAGATGTAAAGGTTCCCGTAGACCTATCAATTGAAATGGTGACATCCAAGTAATCAATAATGTCAGGAGAAAAGGTGTACGTGAACTTGAAATAAGAACAAATTAGATTAATATACAAGTAAAAATTATGCGCCACCGTTTCCCCAGCTTTCCAAAGAACAAAAACATCACCCAGGTAATGGAGGTACAAAATCCATTTCTTTTCAAACCCAGAGGTGAATACACACTTCTTTTCCCAAGTTGCCATGACCAAATTTGCAAAAATGAGGGCACTGCGAGACCCCATAGCCACTCCTTTTAATTTCCTGAAATATTTAAATTCAAAAGTGATATAGTTGTTTAAAATTACCTTCATGACGTCCACCACAGTTAGGGAGCCCTGTGTCCAAATTGGTATAATCATCAATGGCCTCATGAAAGAACTCAGTACCAGCCCCATGAGGAATAGAATTAAACAGGTCCACTATGTCAATGGTAGAAAACCCCGTGGAACCACCACAAAATTCCTTTTTAATCCTCGTTAAAAAATCCCCACGAATCAGTAAGTACATGTGGTGTGGGGCGCATCGAATTTTTCAAAAGTCTGTCAACAAAAATGCCCAAAGAGTAAATTGGGCTATTGTGGGCCGCCACTATTAATCTGTATGGGAGATGTTCTATGCTCTTATGAACTTTGGGAATACCAAAGACAGTGGGAATGTATGGATATTCATTCACCAAAAATCTGTATACCTCTTCATTGATGACCCCCTGAAACAAAGTGTCCTCAGTAAATAGCTGTGTCCTCCTGTGTGCAACGTTTATCTGATTGAGGGAAACAGTTTCACATTGGTACGTGTCATTTAACAGATTTGCTATATCATTAATATAATCATATATCTCTGCTATGACAATCCCTCCCCCTTTGTCCGGTTTCATAATTCTTAGATGGTCTGTTGTTCTCAAAATTCCCAATAATCTTTTTGGGAGTGAAAGGCCTATGAAATAATAGTTGAACTGTGTTGCATTTTCGAGTGGTGAGTTATTGGGAGAGGGGTTAGAAATTAATTTTTGGCCGGGATGCAAGATTTCTTTAATGGCTATCCAGAACTTATTAAATATATTTTTTGACTTAATTTATTTGCTTTTTAGTACAATTGCGAATCATTATGAAGTTTTCAAGATATTGTGGTATGTTATACTTTTGACATTCTTTCTATGTTTTTTTTTTCTCTGTTTGGTAAGCCAAATTGCATTATTTGTTTTTAGTCTCTTTCTTCTAGGAAGTGCAAGGCTATTTTAGAAATTCAGGAAAGTTGCATTGAATTCATTTACAGCATCATTTAAAGGGTAGTAATGAGCGTTTCTAGGTTAAACTTGCAAAGGTTGCGTGTTGTTTTGTAAACATGCTGTTTAAGTGGATGTGTGAGATGTTTGGTTGTATAGACTGGAAAATTATCACTGAAAGAGTCTGACATTGTACCTGTGAAGGTGTGTATACAAGGGTCCCGTCTAATAGGGAATTTGATGTCCTGCAATAATGTGTGGGGATATTAATTGGTTATGTGAAACCATATACGTTCATGCTAGACGTAGGGTAGTTAGAGTGTATGTTTTAATCATTGGGCATTCATATCACCTAGTAGTATTTTTTCTTGTGGAATTGTTATGGATATCCAATATAGGATATCTTCTAGTACAGCTGTATTGTCGCCAGGAGGGATGTAATGGACAGTAGTATGTATTTGTTTATAATTGTTTATTTTCAGGAAAGTAATATGAAGCTCTGCTGAATTAAATTTTCGTATTGGTTTGTTGTAATGGGAAATTTGTTAGCTGTTGGGAAATATTGAAGCAAGACCACCACCTTTCATCTTTATATAGTGACTACAGATGATGATATAGCTGGAAGGTGTAATTCTGGAGTTGTTTATGCCTGGTTTAAACCAAGTTTCATTTACAGCAAGAATATCAGGCTTTATGTTGGGTAACCAGGTATGTAGTTCAGCAGTTTTATTTCTTATTCTTCTAACATTTATGGCAGCAGATTACTAGGGTTGGTGATTGACCTTTGTGGGGTTGGAGTAGTGTGTGGTAGAGAATTGTCTTGATATTCACTGTGATAGGTGGGGCCAGGATTAGGGTGAATGTCTCCTCCTAGAAAGATTTTAGTATATTGGGGAATTATTGATACTTGTTTTTTAGATAGTATTTTTCCTCTTAGTTTTGTTGTGGCTTAAGCTGAAATGGAGTTAATCAGTCTATATTTGTAGAAAAGGTGAGGGACTTTATTAAATAGGTTTGGTGCGATGTATGAAGATTGTAGGGAGAAAGTATGAATAGGTGGTTGTGACAGTGTTGGAGAAATGTTGGGAGCTAAGATTGAGCCATGGTTGGATGAGAGATGGGCCCAGTAGGAGAAGAGTAGTGGATAAGCTGAGGAAGTAGCATGATTAAGTAATGGGATCTGTATTTTATTGAGGTGCAACTAGTGAGGAAGTAGGGATCAAGAAGGAAAAAAAGTTGCAGGGCAGTAGGATAGTTAGTGGTGGTGGAGTCTGAAAGCTGGTAGAGGGTAGGTAGGAAAGAAGTATTATCTGTGAAGGAAGAGAGTTAGGTTGGCCTGGTATCTTTTTTGGAATGTAAAGAACATGGGGTTTAAAAGGCTAGAGTGTGAGGATGTAGTTAAAATAAAGAAGTCACTCCAAAAGTTTATAAATATGAAGACAAAGAAGGTCTACTAGCATTTGTTATAATTAAATTTAATAAACATAATATGGACCTTAGCTAATTTATATTGGTTCCCAGGAATTGGAACAGGAACGGTTAAAAAACACCTAGATTTTATTTCCAACAATTATAAAGGAAATCTTATACTGGAAGGAGACTTAAATTGTACCTTAGAAGCTTCTGGAACCACCAAGAAGTATTTTCGCATAGCAACTATTTCAAAATCCTTAAAAAAATGGATTGATTAATTTCATTTAATGGACATTTTTAAAGAAAAGATAAATCCTTATTATTTTCCCATAAAGACCATAGATTTGGAAGACAAACCAGAATAGACAAATTATTTGTAGTTCAAGATTTACAAACAAAAATCCTCAACTTCTCAATAGTTCCATGCTCCCTCTCAGATCATGACTCTCTGATAATGAAGCTCCAAACAGAGTTTAAACCTTTAATCCTCTCAACTAGAATTCTATCATATATCACGAAAATTAAAGAATTCAGACCCCGGATGTTGTCAGAACTACAATTATTTATTGAAATTAATAATACAACAGAAATCAGTAGAGTCATGGTTTGGCACTCATTAAAAGCATATTTATTTGTGAAGACCCTTAGCTGGTACAAAAACAAAGTTAGAGAGTGGGAATCTCAATCATTAGACTTGAAAACCAGACTCTTGACAGCAAAATCTAAAAAAAAATCAGAATTGTCCAGAAGTCAAAAAAGAAATAGAGGAATTAGATGAAAAATATAATGAAATTCTAACACACAAAGCTTGTCTAGCCTTGGAAAAATTAAAAATAAACTCATTAGCCACCTCCCCAGATATCTACATAACTTATCTACAATAAATAAAATACAATCTAAAGCAAATAACATTAGTAGTATATATCATGAAAAGAAAGGGAAAAAAGTATCAGATATAGGAGACATCCTTGAAGCATTTTGGTTCCATTATATGGAACACTTCAAAAAAGAAGATTTAGATACCAACCAAGTAAACTTAGATACAAACCTTATCAATATAAAAAATTCCTTAAAACTAGACCTACAAAAACCTATATCCTACAAAGAAATTGTTGACAAGATAAAAGAAAGTAAATCTAACAAAGCTCCAGGGATAGATGGTATAATTACAGAAATTTACAAACTCTTCCCTTCAACAGTAATCTCCCTTTTTCATAAAACCTTGCTAGAAGTCCAGTCAGAAGCAAAAATACTACCCTCATGGAAATATTCTTTCATAACACCAATTCTAAAAGAACTGCTCTATCTCTCAATTTAAACACCATATTCTCATTCTAAGGCCCTTCACTGGTCCAATTAAGTAATCCTACAAGTTAGCACTATTAAACCATAAGCACTACTTACTCTTATACTCTCTACGATTACCCTGTCCTCTATTGGTCCATCTTAAATTCAGTTTCCATATTACTCTAGCATGTCCAAAGGTCAGTCAATGGTTTCCTCTCCAGTCCAGCTGGTGAATCTGGGAATTTTGAGGCAATGTTACAACTGTCTCATGTACACGGACAACCCTCTCCTCCTCCAAACAGGTTCAAATATATGTGAGAGATGCAACTATTTAGCCAAACTGGAAGCTGAGCTCTCTCATCTCAAAACTGGTGTAACCAGTCAGGAGGAGAAGGTAACCTCACACAACACAATTCCAGTATCACATAGTCCCACCACATCAGCGAACCAAACACATAAATACACAAAAACATACTCGGAGGCTCTAAATAAAAATCTACCTAAGCAACAGAGACCTCCAAAGCAGACATCCAAGCAAACGCTACCTCAAAACAAAACACACACAACACATAACCCACAAAGTCAGTGTGCCAAGCAGCCACAGCCCTTAAGGCTGAATAACACACCTGATACTCTTGTTATAGGTGACTCTATTGTCAGACACACTGACGTCCTGCTCACCAGGCTGAATAAAGAGAAGGTCACGGTGAGCTGCCTGTCGGGTGCTAGGATCCGACACATAATGCAGGCACTCAGGTCACTCCAAAGCAAATACAAATATGACTCAGTCATTGTACATGCTGGTGTGAATGACCTGAGATGTACCTCCCTGGACTACATGAAAAGAGACATAGAGGAGCTCTCTGATCATGTAGCCCAGGCTGGTATGACCCTGACGTTGAGCAGCATCTTACCCTCACCTAGAATGATGCCACGGTACAAAGACAAAATGATCGATTTTAACAATTGGCTAAAATTTTGGTGTCATTCAAAGGGGATCCAGTGTCTGTCAGCCTGGGATGACATGCTCGACAAGCCACGTTGTTCGCTTAGGGATGGCTTGCACCTGTCACCACTGGGCTTTCGGATATTGGCAAAGGCTCTTGCCACCCCATAGTGCCTTTTTAGGCAAGGCTCAAAAGTCAAACCCACCCCATAGACAGCACAAGGAACAAGAAACTAAGGGTAATGCTGCTAAACGCCAGAAGTCTTAACCTCAAGATGCACGCACTCAAGCTCTCCTCAGTATGGAGAACATCGATATCTGTGCAGTGACAGAAACCTGGTTCAAGGCACCAGAGAGCACCCCAGCACTACCAGGCTATACCTCATATCATGCTTTTCGGCCCCAAAACCCGGACCGAACCACAAAAGGAGGGGAGTTTCCATATTTATCAAGGATATCCACACCTCCAGGTTAGTGGCATTGCACGGCATCGGAGACCATCCATGTGCAACTAACAGTGGGCAAGACTGCTTTTCAGTTTATAGCATCTTACAGACCACCCTCTCAAAGTCAGGAATCCCACTCGGCTTTCCTGAAAACATTGGAGAACATGAAGATCTCTCCAAACACCATTATATTGGGTGACTTCAACTACCCAAACATTGACTGGGAGCACTACTCAAGCCCAAGCACCTTAGCCCAAAGATTCCTGGAAATTATAAACTCAAATGCTACGGAACAACTAGTCACCACTCCCACAAGAGGGGACAACATACTAGACCTGATCATTACCAACATGGCGACTCTATGCACCACACCAGAAGTATATCTCTCATTGGTAAGATCAGACCATAAATTAATTTCGCTGGATGTCCACATCCTGACCCCACCCCCAGCCCAGAAAACCACAGTGAAAAACTTCTCAAAAGCGAACTTCTCACTTCTCAAAACCGAAGTGGAATCCTTCAAAGGCCCAGGGCCAGTGGAAACTACAGCCCAAACTGCAAAATCCTATATAAATGCATTCTACGGACATCTCCAGGAATGCATGGATCATGCTATCCCAAACAAAACCAAGACCCAATCATCCAAAGGCAGGCATCCAGTCTGGTGGACCCCTGCCATAAATAAACTGTACAACAGAAGGAGGAAGCTACTACATGATAGAGCAAAATCCCTAATAGGGAAGGCATCTCTGATCAGTACTAGCAAAAAATTACGATCCCTCATAAAATCCTCCAAGGCCAGCTTTGAGAGAAAATTGCACAGGACACCAAAGACAATCATAAGGCTTTTTTCAGTTATGTTAGAAACCTGGGATGCAACTCCCAGACTTGTTCTGAGTTGATTCTAAACGACAAAAAATACACTGAACCCACAGACATCGCCAATATCCTGGCAGACAAGTTCAGTGCAAACTTCTCCCCCCCAAAAGAGCAAGTATCTATCCCGGCAGAAGGCTGCCTCCCAAACATCTCAGATGCTCAGGTGAAGGCTGCCCTCTCCAAAGCAAAAAACACTGCTTCCATGGGACCAGATGGCGTCCCAGGTTGTGTCCTACATGAACTACAAGAGGAACTAATCCCTCAAATAAAACAGCTATACAGTCTCAGCCTCACTACAGGATATGTGCCCACAGAATGGCGTACAGCAACAGTGGTCCCACTCCACAAAGGTGGAGCCTCTACGACCCTGGAAACTATCGCCCCATAAGCCTGACTAGCTTAGTCTGCAAGGCTATGGAGAGGATCATCATGGAGCTCATAAACAAAGACATTGGGGACCTACAGACACTAGATCCTGCCCAGTTCGGCTTTGTCAAGGGCAGATCCTGCCTTTTGAACCTGGTTGACTTCTTTGAAACAGTCACCAAAGCCATAGATGAAGGGAAGGTAGTCCACACAGCCTATCTGGACCTTGCAAAGGCATTTGACACAATACCCCACTCGGGCATCATAGATAAGCTATCCAGCTTAAATATAAACCCCTATGTCACAAGATGGGTCGCAAACTGTCTCAAAGACAGAACCCACAGAGTGAGAGTTGCTGGAGCCATGTCAGACTCGAAACCGGTCACAAGTGGCGTCCCACAGGGTTCTGTCCTGGGACCACTCTTATTCAGTATATACTTTTCCGAGGTACAGGCAAACGTGGGAGGACTATGGCTCACCAAGTTCGCAGACGACTGCAAACTGGGCGCCATAATCAACTCTCCAGCTGACACAAACATCCTTCAAAAAGGTCTCACAGAGACAGATAACTGGTGCCAGCGCCATGGTTTAAAGCTAAATGCCAAAAAATGTATAGTCATACCCTTTGGCAAAAACAATGTACCCACAAATTACCACATAGGCGGAAACCCATTAAGTACAGAGAAAGTTATTAGGGACCTGGGGACCCAAGTTGATAGCAATCTCTCCTTTGAAAACCACATTGCCAATATGGTTAGAAAGACCTTCTACATAGCCCACCTCATCACGAAGGGTTTCACATCTAGATCAAGAGAGATAATCGTGCCCCTTTATTCATTCCTCATCAGGCCCATCATAGAATACAATGCCCCTTTTGGGATGTACCTTACCCGACACCTGCAGCAATTAGAAAGACCCCAAAAGTATCTCACCAAGAGGATCAAGGGTCTCAAACAGATGCCATATGCTGCTCGGTTAAAAAAACTCCAGCTCTACTCAGTTGCATACCGCCTACTTCGAGGCGATCTATGCCTGACATACAAAGCTATGTCAAATCCAGAATTAATGGACATGCTCCACCTCAGTAAATCTAAATCCCTTAGAGCCACACGCTCGAGGGACTTGAACCTCAGCACAGAAATAAATAGAACTTGCTGGAGGGACAGGTTCATAACCCCAGAGGCTCCCTTCACTCTGGAATAGAATTCCAGTTCATGTGAGGCAGAGCACCTCACTGAATCTCTTCAAGAAGAATCTCGATAAGTGGATGGGGGATCGTAGGTTTGTCCCAGGGATTACTCCCGTGTCACTATTAGACAGAGGGACAGTAAACTAAACCTTAAAAAGGGCACAGTATACTCAAATCAAGGGGTGGCGTAAGCCATACAGAATCTGGCTAGGCTTATAAATGCCCCAGGGCAGATAGCCTAGTATGAACCTATGAACCTATGAATAAACCATCAGACCTTTGCACCTCATACAAACCTATATCATTACTGAATAATGATTACAAAATATTCATGTCAATCCTAGCTAACAGAATGAAAATCCCACTTTCAAAGATAATTAATAATGATCAAACTGGATTTTTATATAACAGGCACACACATGATAATATTAAAAGGATACTTACTCTTTTAGATTATGTGAATAAAGAAGATAGAGAAACACTTGTAATTGGATTAGACATAGAAAAGGCCTTTGATTTCCTTAACTGGGAATATCTGTTTAAAACTTTAGCATTATTTGAATTTCCTCCTCCCTTCATCTTATTACTAAAAACATATATATTAGTAACTTAGTCTACATTAAATTAGGTCCTTTCACCTCAGAATCTATCCATATAACGAAAGGTACTCAGCAAGGATGCCCCCTTTCTCCTATTTTATTTGCTTTGGCTATAGAAATACTTGCAGAAATAATACGCAATAATCCAAGAATAAAAGGAATAGAAGTCTATGACCAGTACATATCTAAAATAATGCTTTTTGTTGATGATATTTTTTAACCCTATCAAACTCCAGAGAGTCATTAGGAGAGCTAGAAGAAGTAATGGAGAAATTTTATAAGATTTCAGGTCTATACTTTAATAGATCAAAATCAAAATTTCTATTTTTAAATAAGAAAAAAGACCTACAAGTTGCAGATAAATCCATCATAGAAAAACAAGAACTTAGGAAAAATTATTTAGGAATAGTGTTATGCAAAAATATAAACAAAACAATATTAATACATTATAACAACATTATTGAAATAATAAAAATATATATGGAAAAGTGAAACAAAGTTATATTAACTTTTGAAGACAGATTGCAATTAATAAAAATGGTCTTATTGCCAAAAATACTATATGTAGCATTATCAATACAATTAATTCCTGAAAGATGCAGTCTTAAAGAAATAAACTCATGTTTAATAAATGTTTTATGGTGTCCCAAAAAGAATAGAGTAGCTCTAACTCATCCCATTAGGCCCTGGAAACAAGGAGGATTGAACTTCCCAGAAATAGAAATATATATAAAAGCATCTGTGCTTAAAACTACAATAGATTGGATAAACCCAAATTATTTTGCCAACTGGAAAGAATTAACAACGGCTATATTAACAAATTAATTTGATCTGTTAAAAAAAAAATTTAATAGTAGACAAATCAAACAAACCCTGGTACACACTATGCATAAGTATACAATATAATATAACAAAACCTTCTAAAACAACACTGATTAATCATTACATCAATTCCTTTAGGAAACTTATCAATGCAAACATAGATCTAAAACTTTGGTTTGACCTTTTAACCCCATTTACCATCACTAAGAACTTTCCTCACAAAATATATAGGGAAACAATAACCTCCCGGGAAAAAATGGATTCTTATGCTGGTTTCAATGTGTAAATAAATTAAATGTTTTAGATATTGTAAGGAGTTTTTTTATCATATGTATATTCCAGCACATGACTGGTTAACCTTACAAAGCATTCTAATGTACACTCAAGATGTATGCAGATTAATAATTCCTCATTTAAAGATATTCCAAATCTCATAAGTTTTCTGTATGAATTTATATATAATAGTTGTGAAAAGAAAAATTCCATTTCAAATCTATATAAAGAGTCAATAACATATAACACAATTCCCAAACCATCATACTGGTAGTTCTTAACAAAAGGTCAGTCATTGCAGTTAACAGAAGAAATTAAAAGTAACATCTTACTATCAGTTAATTACACCTCTAACACACAGTACTGGAAAATATTTAACTGGAAATACTTACATATAGCATTTTTAACACCAGATAGAATTAAAAAGATCAGTACTACTAAAAATGTTTTTTACTGGAGGTGTGAAAAGTCAAATAAAGCAGATTGGATTCATATTTTTTATGAATGTAATAAAATTAAATCATATTGGAATGGAAACAATCATTTTTTTACAAGCTTTATTTAATGAATCCTTTACCTTAACTAAAGTATTGATAACACTAAATGTAAATGAAGGTCCCTACCCGAGTAAGACAAATATGTATTTGTTATGGACAATACTTGTTATACCTAGGAAATGCATAACCAGAAGGTGGAATTCAAATACACCCCCGACCTTGGAAGAATACTACACTTTACTGAAGACAACTGCATTGATGGAAATAAAAATCAAAGAACTACGGATCTATCCCAGGCCATTGGTAAATAATCCTTGGAAGAAAGTTATATCTTTGTTGGACACTCTGCAGTAACCAATATTGTATCTCTGATAACTGATCTGTTAATTCTATATTTAATAACATACAGTGTATATAAGTGAAAGTCAGGCTATTGTAAATATTGTATATAGTTGTTTAAAATGATATTTAAAAATATTATGTAAATGTTATTTTAATTGAAAATAAAAAAAATTGAGAAAAAAAATAAAGAAGTGAGGGTTTATTAGGGAAAAGTAAAGATACAGTGTAGAACAGATAGGTATTGTTAGGGAGGGGTTAGAGTAAGACTGAATATAGTGCAAAGTAGTATGGGAGGGACAAACGTAGTTATGACTGGTGCTAAAATATTAAATGGAAGTTTGGAATTAAGTAAAAAGAAACAGGAGTGCTTGTATGGTGGTGGTAAGGTTGCTTGTGGAGGGTTAGAGTGTAAGACCTCAAGTGAAATGTGTATGTGGGAAGTGTAATAATAGAGTAACAGGGCGTAAATGGGAATTGGGGGTAGAGGAGAGAAGCGAAGCTGATTGTAGAGAGGATGAGCATAGTAGGCTTCCACCCTCAGGGCAAATTATAACAGAGAGTCATCAGTTTTCAGCCAGTACAAAGCAATTAGCAAAGAGGCATAATGTTGAACAGATTTTCTTTCATTTCCTGACTGCAGAAACCTGGCAACTAGGGAGAATAAGTAACTGGCATATACAGTGTAATTTGTTGGTCAAGAGGCCAATGTGGGGGATGTTTTAGCCACTTTCCTGCACAGAGCAGGCACAAATTAGTCTAGATGGAGTTAATACACAGGAAGTTTCTCCATGTTAAATTTGGTTGCATTGTATTGTGACAACATTCTCAGTGAAAGCATTTGTAAGATGAGCCTTGTGGCAGAGCTCGTGCAGTATCGGTGTCAGATGAAGCAACCACAGGCTGTTGTACAATGACAAAATTCTCAATGAAAACATTTGGGAGTTGGGCCTTGTGGCAGAGCTCCTGCAGTTACACCACTCCTTTTTCAAACATCAACTCTCTCCAAATTACCGCTTGTTTCTCCTGTTCCACTGGCAGCCAGTAATGCAGTATTATCTCCGGGAGCCATTCATATTTTGTTTACTTTCCAAAAGCAAGAGTAAATGAGTTTTTTCTTTGGTCAGCATGATAAGGCATGGAGTAATATATAGCCCCTATTCTCTTCATCTTGCAATTCCTAGTTAACCTGTTTGATTTAGGTTCCAGGTGTTCAACTGTTTAGCTAGCAGCCATTTCTAATTTTTTGTTTATTTATCTGTTTAAATCGTCCAGCCTTACAAATGGTATCCAAAACTTTCTTGAAAGGCATCTTTCTTAGACCACCCATCAAAGTTCCCACTCCAACATGGGACCTTACTTTTGTACTTCAAGCTCTTACTCAACTGCCATTTGATATCGCTTCCAGTTGCCCTATGAAATACTTTTCCTGGAAAATATTATTGATAGTGGCTGTTACTTCAGCAAGACAAGTGTCTGAGCTGCCTCCCTTGTCTTACAAGCCACCATATGTAGTTTTCCATAAATATAGTTTTCCCTCAGACCAAATAGTAACTTTATTTCTTAAGAAGCCTTGGAGGCAGCCATAAGCCAAAGTATTCATTTGTCAGTTTTCTTCCCAAGTGCTGACAAAGGAGAGTATCTTCTAAGTTCATTGTGTTTTTCAAAGACTGCTCAGGTTTTACCTACATTGGACAAAAACCTTTCAAAAAAATAAATAAATAACCAGCTTTTGTGTCCTTTTCTCCTGCAAGAGAAGGGAATAATCTCTCCAGGGTGACACACTTCAGATGGCTTTGAGATTGTATTTCCAGTCAATAGGAGCAAAACCCAAAGCACATTCCACAAGGTTCAACTCAGCTTCCATGCATACCTCTCAGTCTCTAAGCACAGGAAGTCTGGACAAAGGGACAAAGGCCTCAGATGAGAGATGTATTTTAAATACTGCTTGAAGTTTGTAGAGTTATGGGATTTCCACTAATGTTCATTTTCTGAAGGATGTGAAGTCTGCTAATTCAAGTGTATGTCATTATTTAATGACTTCAATCCTTAGTGATTTGTCAGAAATCCACAAATGTAATGAGGAGCAGACCAAAAATGTGAGGCAGAAATCTGAATGTTCTCTGGCAGTTTGGACAGTTGAGAGGTATGCTTCCATGGCTTACTTCAAGGACTCATCCACAGATGATTGTGCTGTTGCAGCACAAATGTTAATGCATTTCTTTTAAACAGTATAACCTTGAGCTCTTATCGAAGTGTATAAGCTTGAGCTCTTATCGAAGTCCAGAGCTTCCTTTGATCCTACCATTCTCAGAGGTATCATGTCATGATGCCACCTGAAAAAATAGTAGCTGGAGATTCAGTCCCAACAGTTGACATTTATTACTGTAATATAAACTTGTTCACTGAAGGTTTAAAAAGAGACGAGTGTGTAACACGGTCGTTACATTAGCAGTGCTGGAAAAAACAACTTGTTTGGTATCTTTACATTTTTCCTCAGGCTGTGCTCCACTGGGACCTTTGTAATTAAAATTCCTATTTTTTTCTTTGTTTGGATGGAAATGCATTTGTTCAGAATTTCTTTCCATTCTGTCTGGCCTCCTAGCATTTCTAGGATAATCTGCATTATTTATTGTGCTTATTAGTTTAAAAGGTGGAAGGTGAGGCATTGCCTCAGCTCTGCTTTCTGTTTCTGTAGTATGAGCCAGTGTAGCTGTAATGCTGACACACAACTCCCTCTGTATCTCTCCTGTAGGCTGTCCTCCTGTGTCTCAAGAGGAACACTTCCTCATTAATCTGCAGTATCCCTCTTGAGCTTATTTTTCCTTTGTTTTAATAATTCATTTTGCGGACTTTTGAGTTTAATGATTTTGATAATGTGATGTAATTCACTGGGTGACAGTTTTGTAACTGACAGTGCACCATCTTAATTTACATTGTGCATTTATATTGCTATAGAAGTTGTTAAGTAAGTCAGAAAAGAGGTTAGCAGAGACTCCAACACAATGAGCTGTGGCTTGATTTGAACTGCAGTGTGTCAAAAAACTGCTGTAAAGTACTGGTTGTAAATAATGCAGGGAAAGAACAGGTGCAATATTATTTAGGCATTGTTGTCCTGGGTTAATATCTAGTATGTCCAAGGAATCGCTACTTCATTGTAAGGTGGAATATTACATTTCACAGGAAGGAAACAATTTGATGCCCTGTCTCTTGTTTTGGATTTGGGTTTTAGTATGTCTATTTCATTGACACTTGAGTTCCTTAATTGAGACCTAGTGCAACATCATAATTTGAGAGAAGCTGGAGAAAGATCATTGGAGAATTGTCTTGAAGGACAATATATGCTTCACATAATCAGGTTTATTAGAGAGGCTTATCCAGGTAGATATTTTTGAGGCCTTACAGTGATTATTCTGATGTTCTTAAGCTGGCAGAAAACTGGGCAGCCTAGCTGTAAGGCTTTTGTCAGTTTGTCATAAATGTGATCTGGCAAGTCAACAAACACAAGTGCTCCATCCAGTAAGTTTGGAAGCAGTGCTGCTGTTTGGTACAGAAAGTTTTTAACTCTAACTTATACATCACTTTCTTTATTGAAGCCTCCACATGTATTGAAAGATTTTTTTTTCTTTTTTGCTAACCTCTGTCACCCTTAGATCTTGGATGATTGTTTCTTTACATTCACCCAGTTGGCACATTTGTTCTGCTAGAACTGGAACCAGTTATACCTAGGATAGGTGAGAGCCTTATGGCCCATTCATTCCTGCCTGGTAACCACCATCTGTTCTCTTGTTTTCCAGATTGATTGTAGGGAATGGGCCTGGGGGAAGGGGGGGTGTTAGCCTACTCCCTTCCCGCTTGGCAGCACCCCAGATCCTGCAGTTTACCTCCCGAGGGGAAGAGTGCTGCCCCATGTTAGTTTCTCCTGAGCTACGTGATAAAAATACAGTATGATAGCATTAGCTTAGCTGGCTTGAAGTTCCACTAGGTAAAACCTACCGCTCCTACTAGGTGTTCCCTAATTGGTGAGCCAGAGCCACCTCCCCTCCCCCCATATTTATGAGCTGGCAGTGAGCACTCACTCCCATCCTCTCCTACCAGTTCCTACTGGTGCCTGAGCTGGTAGTGAACCTTTGGTTGGCTGCAGAGTACTCAGTACTTTCATCTCTGTGTGCCATGAGGATGACTGGTTGATTAATCACTGAACTGTATGGATTTGTGGATGTTTCTAGGAAGGAACTACATCTGTGCAAGCATTGTGGATTAAGTTAATAGATTATAGTATAAGTTCATGGGTGAATATTAGGCTAACTGCCCTGCAGGGCCATGTTAAGCCTAGACAGTATCACATGGTCAGAATCAAACCCTGTACCTTGTATCTATGAGGCAAAGACCTTAAACATTGTGCCAAACCCAGTCCATGATTTGTAACATAGCTACCCTATCTTCATTTAGAAACTGTTCTTCCACTGCACTTTTTTTTAAGCAGAAGGTTAGCAGGCCTTGACCAGCACATTGTGAGGGCATTCCATCAAGTGAACAGGGGCTACCTTTAGTTCATGCTTTGGGATTGTGTCCATGTCAAACATATGCACAGTAACCACTGGTCATTGGTGTGTTTGTTTACTAGGCTGTGTGCTTTGAATCTGCTTCTAGAAGGAGACCCTCCTTTGGGGAGGGTTTTCCTTCAGGACATTATTCATTACATTCCACTTTCTTCTGCCCCTTTGGAATATTTGTAATACCACCTATGATTCTGCCATGGTGTTCATCTACTTCTTGAAGTTAAAGTTATCATTCGATCACTGAGGGTGTCTCTTGCAGTGTGTGTATTACTACAGCAGTCTGTCCAACCTTAGCTAGGACTTTGCAACTGCAAAAACCTGGCAGTGAGGAGTAGAACCTGTTACAGTTAAACTCTAAGCAATATAGTTTTTTAACCTTCTCATGTTGTATTTTTCCCCTCTGGTGAAACTCTTTATTCCTGCAAATTTGTGTGTTTATAAAATACATATGTGTGTGTGTGTGTGTGTGTGTGTGTGTGTGTGTGTGTGTGTGTGTGTGTTTGTACATGTGCCCCGCATGCATGCATTTGTGTCACTGTACATGTGTACGTCTGTGTCTTGTATGTATTTACATGGGTGCATTTTTTTTTTTTTTTAGCAAGAAACGTCTTTTTGGAATTATCACTTATGACAGACAATTATACATTTATGTAAATGAAAACAAACCATATTGACCTGTCTTCAGTTGCAAACATTGTAAATCATATATCTTCTGTACAGTCATGTCACTCAAACATTACATAGCTCATTCAATTCCTGCCTTCCTTTAAACTTTATTCCTCCTCCAAAACATTATTCTGCATTTATAATTCCCACAATTCCAGTTTTTGTATGTAATTTTCTCCTACCCTTTTCTAGAGATCCACCTCCAGTTCTTTTATCTTTGTTACTATAGTTACTTTTAGTCTTTGATTTCTGTTTTCTAGTAATTGCTTTTTTGTCATCCAGCAGAACTAAATTCAGCAAGGCAGTACTATGTCTTGACAGTTCCAGTTCTGCATCACAGTTGCACCAATTTATCCCTCCAGTATTTCTGACAGAGTACTCTGCAAGGAAATTTTAAAGTCTGCCAACTC
>NC_056747.1:1226511506-1226521506 GCF_019279795.1 Protopterus annectens | reverse complement strand
GATTACTGATGGGCACACTGGCTGTGTTTATTGTCTTGGTGCCCTCCATTTACAAAACACGTGTATCATTTGTCATGGTTTCAGTAGCATGGATCTGCTAGATGGTAAAAACAAGCTTATTGTCAGGGGCTTATTAAAGGTTCCCTTCTCAGAAGCTGTAGAGATCCCAGAGCTCTAAACCATCATCTCCTTCTTCTTCCAGATCTGAAAAAGCGAGTAAAAGATCTGCTGTCTCGGCTCCAGCCTTGGACCCATCTAAAAAAGTGGTTGTTTCAGAACCAAGGGCTCTTGGCTCCGACAAATCTAAATCTACCTCTTCAGCTCCATCTGTGACCTGCTGACTAGGAGACGGTCTCTGATCTTGGAGCCGGGTACTCCCACTTTGAGATCTCCTATTTTGGAAAGGGCAAGATCTCCTTCATTATCCTCCCGTTCCCCCAGGAGCTTATCTGATGATGATGTGGAGCAGGTGGTGAAGAGACTGCTTTGAACACCGGCACTGGCAAAAATTGTATTGCCTCCGGCCCCAAAGGAATCAGAGCCGTCCAAAGCACCATCCCCATCCTCGATTCCTCTTCCGACCCGACGTGTGATTTTGGAATCTGAGATCTTGGGTCCAATAGTATTGGAGGCATCAGAGCTGAGACCTCCCTTAGGTTTGTCGATTCCGACATCTGCTCCAACTTCATCGGTTCCATCGGATTTTGAGGTGTCTAGGAGCCGATGTTCACCCGTTGGATCCAGGGAGGGGAGTCAGCGTGGACAGTTGTCTGATCCAACTCTACCCCTCGGTGCCTCAGCGAGGTTGAGCTTGGCTCCTACATCGGTTTTGGAGCCTCCCGTTCTGCCTCAAGGTCGATCCTCTGTCTCTTCAGAGCCGAAGACCTCTTCGGATTGGGTCAAGGGGGCTTTTATGCTGATGGAGAGAGTGCTGTCACCCCAGACAACGCCACTTTCTGGTCCAGGTTCTCTTCCCTCCCAGGTGCCTGTGTTGGTCTCATCATCACCTCCCCTCTCCAAACGTAGAGACCCAGAACCCTAGGAAGCCCCTGCGGGCGGCATCATCTCTTCTGAAACTTCACCAGAGTACCCCTCTGAGGAAGTCCCTTGAAAGATATTGTGCAAGAGGAAACACACAGACTCCCCTGATGAGTCTGTCACTTCATATACGAACCTGGATGATTTGGAAGGGTCCCCACGGTCCCCCTCTGAGGATGTCTCCTTTGCTGACATTCTTGAGATTATTAAACAGAAGGGTGGCTGGAAGCCCATCAGCCCTTCAGAGGACAAGTCGGTATACCTGGAGACGTTTGGGTCTCGCCCTTCCAACTACTTGGTTTCTCCTCCCTACGACCAGCCAATGAATGTAATATCTCGTAAGGCTTGGACTTCTCCAGATGCAGTGGATCCTGTTTTGCAGAGGCCCAATAAATTCATTACAGCTCCTACGCAAAAGGAATTTTTACCCAAAGGTGTCCCTGTAGATGCGATGGTGGAGGGAGTGGCCACCAAGAAGGAGTTTGAGACCTCCTCATCTGTCCATCCTCCAAATAAAGAGTTGTGGACTATGGACTAATATGGAAAGCGTGCTTTTTCTTCAGCAGCGTTTACACTGCAGTTGCTGAATTACTTGACCCATTTTACAAGACTTCAATGAGATCTCCTAAAAGAGCTGGGAGATGCTCTTCAGGGTACTGTAGTTTCGGGGATCGCAGATAAAGATTCCTCTCAGCTCTCCACCCTCAACTCAATTGTTAACTCCTCCATGCAACTGATTTCATATGCAGCTGATGGAGTGAGCAGGGCAGCAGGTACAGGAATTTCCTGAAGGAGACATTCCTGGGTGTGTTTATGTAATTTTGCTGAACCCTTCATGTCTACCTTCACCAACGCCCCCTTTGATGGTTCGTCCCTTATCGGACCAAAAGTGAAAGAAACTTTGACCAGGTGTGAACAAGAAGGGAAAACCTTGTCTGCTGTAGGAGTCATTTTATCCATTCCCACTAGACCTTATCCCAAAGGTCAGAAAGGTGGCAAAATGTGGTTCCGCAAATCCCAAAAGGGTTTTTCCGACACACATGGTGAAACTTCCCCCAGGGGTAGAAGGGGAAGTAACAATGGAAGACACCGATCTCACAGCAGAGGGGGTCCTCAGAATCAGGGTGACGGAGATACATTCTCTGGCAGGCCTTTCCAGCGTTCCTGAAAGGAGGCTCGCATGTCCTTCTCTAGAGACAGTCTGGGGACGTTTGTTACTGTACCCAAACACCTGGCTAGAAATCACTCAAGACTAATTGGTACAGACAGTCATATCCAGAGGTTATTACATACCCCCCCTCCCTGTAACTCGGTCCATTCCAGATATTCCATCTGGTCAGACGGACTATGCAATATCAGAGATACATAAGTTGCTAGAAAAAAGTAATCCAAAAGGTCCCCGCAGACCAGATTGGATCTGGAACTTACTCTAGGTTCTTTTTAGTTCCAAAAAAGACAGGACTGGAGACCCATTTTGGATCTCAGCAGATTGAAGAGGTCTGTAAAAAAAATCAAAGTTCTGAATGGCGACACTGCAGTATATATTCCTTTTTCTTGGGAAAGGCAATTGGATGTGCTCAATAGAGCTCCAGGATGCATACTACCATATAAAAATGGACAGGTGATTGAGGAGACACTTGCGCTTTCAGCTGGGAGCCAGTCATTACCAATTTCGAGCCCTGCCTTTTAGTCTCACTACAGCCCCCAGAGTGTTCTCCAAATGCATGGCAGTGGATGTTCTTTGTGTTTCACTGTTGCAGTCATTACATTTGGGTAATCTGCTGGCAGGTTGCCCTCAGTCAGCCTGAATTCCAAAGTCTTGGATCCTACGTCGGTTGCTGTCTCCTCTTCCATGACGTCAGGTCATCAGGGGTATAAAACAAGCAGCCAATGCCATTTTCTTTAGTCTTTCTTGCCGCGTGGTGCCTGAAGTAGAAGCATTTCACAAGTGCCGGTCGGCCAACTCCTGAAATTTTTGAGTTCGAGTTTCAGAACTGAAGTCTTCACTAAAGCTAAGTACCCCATTGGGGAAACTTTTTTCTTGCTCCATACCGATGTCAGAAAAAGTTAATAATTGTATTACTTGTGGGAAGCAAATACTTCATAAGAATTTCCATTTATACTGCATTCCTTGCCTAGGCCCTGATCACAACGTGCCTGGCTGTCGGTTTTGTGCTAGATTTAACCAATGCACTATTAAGCATCGGTATATTTTTGCCTCAAAATATTTTGGAAACTGATTTAGCTACCCAGAAATGTCATCTGATAAAAATCCGACTACCAGAGTACACAAAAAATGCAAAGAAAAGGACAGATACAAACAGTCGAGGTCCAAAACCGACAACGAAGCTTCTCTTAAGCCAGTCGCCGGTTCACCAATATTCAGTAAGGCGCTTTAGCAGCCCCTGATACCTGCTACTTTCAAGTCGCAGGCCCCTACTGAGACCCATGTGGAGTCTGGCATGCTGCGAGATACTCAAAGTATTGGACCCACGGATGTATCTCCCTCGGATGGGTCCGGAGCTGCTGAGCAGGCACCGGCTTCTGAGGGTGTATTCATTTTTATATAAAACCGATGACAGCTGCAAAACCAAAGACAAAAGCAACTTCTAAGGCTAAAAAAATGACGCTTGAGCCACGTGCACAGGCTGCTTTGCCTAAAAAACAGATGATCAAAATGGCTGAGGACCTTATTACCTTGATCAGGGGTTCCCAACCCCCTCCTGGTAAGAGGCCTAGGCAAGACACTGATTATGAATCTTCAGATCAGGTTTCTATTTCTTCTGATTTCTCTTCTGATCAGGAGTTATCTGTACCCCCCTATGAGGATTCTTATGCAGAGGAGTCTATCCCATCTGCATCACCTCCTGAGGATTATTCATTTGGAGAAACTTTGCATACTTTGAGGGAGCATTTTCACTGGGAGAGTCAAGATTTCTCAGAATCAAAAAAGAGGCTCAGGGATTTCCTTCTTCTCCCTCAGCAGAGGCCTTTAGCCATACCCCCTGTTTTAGACATTGTGGATGATGTGTTTTCGGAGTCAAGCTTGAGCCCTAACTCCTTATCTCCGGCTCCCAGCAAGCCTGACAGATATTACAGGGTCCCTGACTCACACAAATTTTTATTTAGAAACCCTGCTGCTGACCCTGAAACTGTTTTACAGGGTACAAAAGGAGTTAAGGCCTCAACAGCAAAAAATCCTAACCACTCTGACAGAGATTCAAGGGCACTGGATAGATGGGGAAAGAAGGTTTATACATCTGCAACCTTGGCAATTAGGGCCTTAAACTGCCAGTTTCATATGCTCAAGTATCAACAACATGTTATGGGATTGCTGAAACAGAAAATGATGTTGATTTCTGAATGTGCAGAAAATAAGGAATTGCAGGAATTATTGCATGCAGCTGAACAAGTTGGAAAGCATACTTTGCAATGTGGTTTTGATTCCTTAGCATGGCCGCAGTAACTGGATCTGTGATTAGGAGGCATGCCTGGCTAAAAGAGCAAAATTTGCCTGATCATGTTAAAGCTAAATTACTGGATGCACCTTTACAGCATGATACTCTGTTTGGTATTAAGGCAGAAGAGGTTTTAAAGAAAATGGAAGACAAAGCTAAGTTTATGCAAACTGTAAAAGACTTCTTACAAGTGCAGCCACCAAGATTCAGTAGACACTGGCCTACAAAAAATTGGTATTTTCCTGTGTCCGACAGAGCTCAAAGGGGCAAATCCAGACGCCCTAAGGGTTCCAGATACCAGGCACAAGATTCTTACAGGTCAAAGCAATGGGGTGCTTCTACCTCCAAATCTGGAGGAGATAAAGCGCTACCCTACAGAAAACAGTCCCAGTGACTTCCCTCTGCCGTCACCAAGCACTTACCTTTTGGCAGCACCCTTAGGGGGAAAATTAGCACTTTTTGCTCAAAATTGGCAGTTAATAACCCAGGACAAGTGGGTGCTAAACATAGTATCACAGGGATACAGATTCCATTTCCATACTCTGCCAATGGCAAACGGTTGGCCGGATCTGCCAAAAAATCAATGGGCAGAGGCACAGAAACAGGTTATGTCCCTCATGGATATGGGGGCTATTCAGCCAGTACCAGAACAGGAAAAAGGACAAGGTTTTTACTCAGAACTTTTCTTCGTACCCAGAAAGGACAAGGCCTGGCGGCCAATACTGGATTTATCAATTTTGAACACATACCTGGACATTCCAAAATTCAAAATGCTGACTTTGCAGCAGCTTCTGCCCATGCTGGGCAAGAATGCTTGGCTGGTGACATTAGACCTAAAAGAGGCATACCTGCATGTCCCAATAAGGGAATCGTGCAGAAGATACCTCCGTTTCAAGGCTGGCTTAATGCATTACCAATTCTCTGCACTGCCCTTTGGCTTATCTACTGTGCCCAGGGTCTTTAAAAAGTGCCTGGCACCAGTAATTGCTTTTTGCAGACAAAGAAGTATACAAATATATCCTTACTTGGATGACTGTTTCATTCAAGCAGAGAACAAGGACATTCTTCAACACCTGGCGTTTGTGAAAAGGCTTCTAACATGCCTAGGGTACACAATAAACGAAAATAAATCACAACTGGTACCCTCTCAAAAGATAACATTCCTGGGTGCAAGCTTGAATACAACTGCCCAGATGGCTTTCCTCATGCCAGACAAACAAAGGCAACTGACTACTTACTTCAAACTGATGGCAACAAAAACCCAGTAATCTGCAAGACAAACTCTGCATGCTTTGGGCTTCATGGCATCTTACTGATTCCATATGCAAGACTGCATATAAGGAAACTTCACTGGTACCTAAAAAGTTTATGGAGTCAACATTGTCACAGTCTGGAAACAATGATTCCTCTCATTCCCTGCCTGCAAGAGAAATTTCTATGGTGGGCAAAGGCATGTCGCCAAAACATGGGGTGGGCCTTCACTCTACTCCCTGCCAGCCAAACCTTAACAAATGCATCAGATTATGCATGGGGGGGGGCCCACCTGGCGGGAAGATGCATTCAGAGCATATGGACCCCAAAACAAATGCTTCTGCATATCAACCAAAAAGAGATGATGGCTGTTCAGAATGCCCTGACGGCCTTCAAGGACCTACTTCATCCAGGACAACTACTGATAAAGACGGACAACACCACGGTTATGTGGTATATAAACAAGCAGGGGGGCACGCACTCATACCCCCTTTGCAGATTAGCCATGGCACTGTGGGACACAGCTTTGACTTACCAAATACATCTTCAAGCTCAGTTCCTGCCAGGAAAACAAAATACTCTGGCAGACGATTTAAGCAGAAACCTTATGGACCCTCACAAGTGGAAACTAGATCCACAAGTCTTCAGCATGATAACAAAGAAATTGGGGAGCCCGGACATAGATCTATTTGCCTCTCCTCAAAATTATCAGTTGAAAAGATTCTGCACAAGGACTTATCACGGACAAGCATGGAAAGTGGACGCCCTATCCTTCAGTTGGAAAAACCTATCAGTTTACGCCTTTCCTCCTCTGCCTCTTCTTCCCAGGGTCCTACTAAAAGTCAGACAAGAGAAACCAAAGATGATACTAATCGCCCCAGACTGGCCCCGCCAATACTGGTACCCAATCCTAAGTAGCTTGTCTCAATACCCAGCTTGGACCTTACCTCAAAGACCTTAACTACTGTCCCAGCAAAACAATCAGATCATGCACAATCAACTCCAAACACTGAACCTGGGCAGCATGGCTGATCATGTAGTTATGCAAACAACACCTCTCAGTAAAGCTGTGATGGATGTCATTTTGAAAGCCAGAAGGCCTAGTACTAGAAAATCTTATGCTGATAAATGGAAGAGATTCTGTGCTTGGAATCAAGCACAAGGAACTAATACAGCAGAACCAAATATTCCTCAGATATTACAATACTTGACTGAAAAGCTCACCCTGTCTCCATTTGAACCAGCTGCTACTGCAGATATAAAGTTCTTATCATGGAAGACCGCTCTGCTCCTAGCAATTACTTCAGCAAGAAGAGTCTTCAGAGCTACAGGCCCTCATGGCTGTGGAGCCTTTTATCATATTTTACCCAGACAGGGTGTCTCTGAGGACCAATCCTTCATTTATGCCTAAGGTGGTTTCCAATGTGGCTCTTAATCAAACTATTCATCTGCCAACCTTTTATCCAAATCTGCAGAACAAGGGGGAGAAGATTCTGCATTCCTTGGACGTGCACAGACAGCTAAGATTCTACTTGAGCAGGACTAAAGCTCTAAGAAAAACTGAGCAACTACTGGTGACATATGCCGCAGGATCAGAAGGAAAGGCTATTTCAAAGCAGACTATTTCAAAGTGGATAAGCCACTGCATTCGTTTCTGCTACTTACACCATGGTAAACCTGTGCCCAAGGGCATTAGGTCTCATTCCACCAGAGCTGCAGCTACTTTGGCAGCCTTTCTCAGAGGAGTACCAACCAAAGACATTCTAGAGGCTGCTACTTGGAGTTCTGTCAACACCTGTACAAAGCATTATCATTTGCTTCTCTAAGTCCAGGGCAGGCTTTGCCACTGCAGTTCTGCAGGGCTTTATAGCTGCACCTAATGCTGTTTAGCTCCAGCCTCTCATCCATAGCTTTGGGATTCTACCCAAATGTAATGACTGCAACAGTGAAACATGAAGAACATAGTACAGTTGTGTACACTTACCATAAATGTAGATGTTCGAGTGTATTCACTGTTGCAGTCCAGGTTACCCGCCTGCCATCCCCCTTTCATTCTGGAGTGTATCTTTCCTTCTCTATCTTCTACAACCTATGTGGTGTATTTGCTTGTAGATGAAGGTAAAGTTTGTATTGATGCATGTATATATAGTTTATATATATATATATATATATATATATATATATATATATATATATATATATATATATATATATATATATTGCTACCTTTTTGGGGGCACCTGACATCTGGGACAAGAAAAACAGAGAAAATGGCTTCGGCTGCTTGTTTTATACCCCTGACAACCTTACGTCATGGAAGAGGAGACAGCAACCGACGCAGGACCCAAGACTTTGGAATTCAGGCTGACTGAGGGCAACCTGCCAGCAGATTACCCAAATGTAATGACTGCAACAGTGAATACACTCGAACATGTACATTTATGGTAAGTGTACACAACTGTACTTTACGGCTCACTTGAGACGTGTAGGATTCCGTGTGTTTCCATACTGAGGCAACTGGCTCCTGACTGCCACCACCAGGCATCTACTACTACAAGCGAGGGATGAAACCATACTTCTTTGTTCCAGGCTAGGCATTACAATAAATTAAAAAATCTGCCTTGTCGCCTTCACAGCGTATTACTTTCTTAGGCACAGAGTTGGATTCAGAAGAAATGGTGGCAAACTTACCCCTGAGAGAATTCAGTCCCTACACCGTCAACTCAGGAGCTTGATATCAAAAAGAAAGGTTCAGGCAAGGTCTGTGTTACAGGTTCTGCATACCATGGCAGCAGCAATTCTTTTAGTACCTCTAGCTCGAATGCACATGAGGGTCTCCAATCTTTACTCTTTGTCCAGTAGTCTATGCAAGATCTACCACTGTCACATCAGATAATTATCACAGATTCATGCAAGAAGGATATTCTCTGGTGGCTTCAAATGAACCAGTTATTCTTGGGCCTCCCATTTGTATTCCCGCAACCGACTGCTGTGCTGACCACGGACACCTCCCAAATCAGGTGGGAGGCATTATCTGTGAAAGACTGTTCAAGGCTTATGATGAAAACACGAGAACCACTTGCATATTAATGTCCTAGAGATGACAGCTGTCTCTATGCATTGCAGGCATTCCAGGACTCTCTCCCGATAGGAACTATTGCAATTCAAACAGATAACATGTCAGTAGTGTGGTACATAAACAAACAGGGAGGAACTAAATCATATCCCCTATGTCAAGAGGCACAATGGGTATGGCAATGGGCTATCTCCTCTCAAAGCTTTCTGATAGGAACACACATCCCGGGAAAATCCAGCGTGATAGTGGACAAACTCAGCAGAGCTATTCTGTTGTCTCATGAGTGGTCCCTGAAACAAGAAGTTGCGAAAGAGATCTTCCTAAAATGGGGCCAGCCTTGCTGCAACCTTTTCTCCACGTCCATGAATGCCAAATGCAGCCGCTATTTTGCCCTCATCCTCTACCCCCGGGGAAGTCACCAAGGGATGCACTCGTACACAATTGGCCCCCGGGACTTCTTTATGCCTTTCCACTCTTCCCTTAATACCCAAAGTACTTCACAAAGCCAGCACATTTAACAGCACAATGATACTCATTGCACCTTAGTGGCATCGACAATTTTGGTTCCCCTTTCTCTGGGCCCATCCTCTGGAGGAACCGTGTATTCTGGACCCAGTTCCAGACCATTTGACCCACTCATCAGGAATGCTCCATCCGTCCATCCAGACCCTCAAGTTGACAGCATGGCTGCTTCAGTTACACAAATAGCCAGGTGTTTCAATTTTTCCTCTGGAGTTAAACACATTTTGATCACTTCCCACAAACTTTCTACCAGAAAACTGTATTCCAGTAAATGGAAAAGATTTTCATACTGAGCCATTAAGCACAATATAGATCCTTTTACAGCTCCTATCACAGCAGTTCTAGAATTTTTCTCCAGACTTTTTGATGAGGGTGCAGCAGCTACTATCAGAGTACAACTAGCAACCATATCTAATTTCCATATTGGGGAAATGGGAATGTCTGTCATGTCCCACAAGCTATGCAAGGCCTTTTTGAAAGGTACCTTCCTGCTAAGAACACCAATCAGAAAACCTCCAGCCACTTGGGACCTAAATTTTGTTCTGACTGACTTAATCTTGCCACCCTTCGAACCCGCATCATCATGTGATATAAAGTTTTTGTCATGGAAAACTCGTTTCTTGGTAGCCATTACCTCTGCTAGATGGGTGTCAGA